>NW_027672995.1:0-170000 GCF_964194105.1 Spermophilus citellus
TACCTAAAAATTCAAACTGTTACTGGAAATGAACGCTTCAACATAGAAGAACGAAATTTGGGGAACCAAGTCGCCTTAGTGTACTGATCATTACTGAAAGTATCATCCAGTTTGGGTGAAAAAATATTTGCTGAGATTTCTGGAGATTCGTAATTTTTGGAAGCTTGGCAACCCCTTTCCATGAAAGTGCTTCTCGCCAGTCAGTGCTTAGGGCTATATCAAGAGGAAACAAAACATAGAGATAGAACGTGAAACTACTTTACTGTGTCAAGTTTCAAGAAGCTAGCACAAACCGTGTTGGATTTAGAGTTCCAAATACATGTATCAATATAGGAGAAAACAGAGTGAAACCTAAAAATTCAAACTGTTACTGGAAATGAACGCTTCAACATAGAAGAACGAAATTTGGGGAACCAAGTCGCCTTAGTGTACTGATCATTACCTGAAAGTATCATCCAGTTTGGGTGAAAAAATATTTGCTGAGATTTCTGGAGATTCGTAATTTTTGGAACCTTGGCAACCCCTTTCCTTGAAAGTGTTTCTCGCCAGTCAGTGCTTAGGGTACATCAAGAGGAAACAAACCATAGAGATAGAATGTGAAACTACTTTACTATGTCAAGTTTCAAGAAGCTAGCACAAACCATGTTGGATTTAGAGTTCCAAATACATCTATCAATATAGGAGAAAACAGAGTGAAACCTAAAAATTCAAACTGTTACTGGAAATGAACGCTTCAACATAGAAGAACGAAATTTGGGGAACCAAGTCACCTTAGTGTACTGATCATTACCTGAAAGTATCATCCAGTTTGGGTGAAAAAATATTTGCTGAGATTTCTAGAGATTCGTAATTTTTGGAAGCTTGGCAACCCCTTTCCATGAAAGTGCTTCTCGCCAGTCACTGCTTAGGGCTACATCAAGAGGAAACAAAACATAGAGATAGAACGTGAAACTACTTTACTGTGTCAAGTTTCAAAAAGCTAGCACAAACCGTGTTGGATTTAGAGTTCCAAATACATCTATCAATATAGGAGAAAACAGAGTGAAACCTAAAAATTCAAACTGTTACTGGAAATGAACGCTTCAACATAGAAGAACGAAATTTGGGGAACCAAGTCGCCTTCGTTTACTGATCATTACCTGAAAGTATCATCCAGTTTGGGTGAAAAAATATTGGCTGAGATTTCTGGAGATTCGTAATTTTTGGAAGCTTGGCAACCCCTTTCCATGAAAGTGTTTCTCGCCTTCAGTTCTTAGGGCTACATCAAGAGGAAACAAAACATAGAGATAGAACGTGAAACTACTTTACTGTGTCAAGTTTCAAGGAGCTAGCACAAACCGTGTTGGATTTAGAGTTCCAAATACATCTATCAATATAGGAGAAAACAGAGTGATACCTAAAAATTCAAAGTGTTACTGGAAATGAACGCTTCAACATAGAAGAACGAAATTTGGGGAACCAAGTCGCCTTAGTGTACTGATCATTACCTGAAAGTATCATCCAGTTTGGGTGAAAAAATATTTGCTGAGATTTCTGGAGATTCGTAATTTTTGGAGCTTGGCAACCCCTTTCCATGAAAGTGTTTCTCGCCAGTCAGTGCTTAGGGCTACATCAAGAGGAAACAAACCATAGAGATAGAACATGAAACTACTTCACTGTGTCAAGTTTCAAGAAGCTAGCACAATCCCTGTCGGATTTAGAGTTCCAAATACATGTATCAATATAGGAGAAAACAGAGTGAAACCTAAAAATTCAAACTGTTACTGGAAATGAACGCATCAACATAGAAGAACGGAATTTGGGGAACCAAGTCGCCTTCGTGTACTGATCATTACCTGAAAGTATCATTCAGTTTGGGTGAAAAAATATTTGCTGAGATTTCTGGAGATTCGTAATTTTTGGAAGCTTGGCAACCCCTTTCCATGAAAGTGCTTCTCGCCAGTCACTGCTTAGGGCTACATCAAGAGGAAACAAAACATAGAGATAGAACGTGAAACTACTTTACTGTGTCAAGTTTCAAGAAGCTAGCACAAACCATGTTGGATTTAGAGTTCCAAATACATCTATCAATATAGGAGAAAACAGAGTGAAACCTAAAAATTCAAACTGTTACTGGAAATGAACGCTTCAACATAGAAGAACGAAATTTGGGGAACCAAGTCGCCTTCGTTTACTGATCATTACCTGAAAGTATCATCCAGTTTGGGTGAAAAAATATTGGCTGAGATTTCTGGAGATTCGTAATTTTTGGAAGCTTGGCAACCCCTTTCCATGAAAGTGTTTCTCACCTTCAGTGCTTAGGGCTACATCAAGAGGAAACAAAACATAGAGATAGAACGTGAAACTACTTTACTGTGTCAAGTTTCAAGAAGCTAGCACAAACCGTGTTGGATTTAGAGTTCCAAATACATCTATCAATATAGGAGAAAACAGAGTGATACCTAAAAATTCAAAGTGTTACTGGAAATGAACGCTTCAACATAGAAGAACGAAATTCGGGGAACCAAGTCGCCTTAGTGTACTGATCATTACCTGAAAGTATCATCCAGTTTGGGTGAAAAAATATTGGCTGAGATTTCTGGAGATTCATAATTTTTGGAAGCTTGGCAACCCCTTTCCATGAAAGTGTTTCTCGCCAGTCAGTGCTTAGGGCTACATCAAGAGGAAACAATCCATAGAGATAGAACGTGAAACTACTTTACTGTGTCAAGTTTCAAGAAGCTAGCAAAATCCGTGTCGGATTTAGAGTTCCAAATACATCTATCAATATAGGAGAAAACAGAGTGAAACCTAAAAATTCAAACTGTTACTGGAAATGAACGCTTCAACATAGAAGAACGAAATTTGGGGAACCAAGTCGCCTTCGTGTACTGATCATTACCTGAAAGTATCATCCAGTTTGGGTGAAAAAATACTTGCTGAGATTTCTGGAGATTCGTAATTTTTGGAAGCTTGGCAACCCCTTTCCATGAAAGTGTTTCTCGCCAGTCAGTGCTTAGGGCTACATCAAGAGGAAACAAACCATAGAGATAGAACGTGAAACTACTTTACTGTGTCAAGTTTCAAGAAGCTAGCACAAACCGTGTCGCTTTTAGAGTTCGAAGTACATGTATCAATATAGGAGAAAACAGAGTGATACCTAAAAATTCAAACTGTTACTGGAAATGAACGCTTCAACATAGAAGAACGAAATTTGGGGAACCAAGTCGCCTTAGTGTACTGATCATTACTGAAAGTATCATCCAGTTTGGGTGAAAAAATATTTGCTGAGATTTCTGGAGATTCGTAATTTTTGGAAGCTTGGCAACCCCTTTCCATGAAAGTGCTTCTCGCCAGTCACTGCTTAGGGCTACATCAAGAGGAAACAAAACATAGAGATAGAACGTGAAACTACTTTACTGTGTCAAGTTTCAAGAAGCTAGCACAATCCTTGTTGGATTTAGAGTTCCAAATACATCTATCAATATAGGAGAAAACAGAGTGAAACCTAAAAATTCAAACTGTTACTGGAAATGAACGCTTCAACATAGAAGAATGAAATTTGGGGAACCAAGTCGCCTTCGTGTACTGATCATTACCTGAAAGTATCATCCCGTTTGGGTGAAAAAATATTGGCTGAGATTTCTGGAGATTCGTAATTTTTGGAAGCTTGGCAACCCCTTTCCATGAAAGTGTTTCTCGCCAGTCAGTGGTTAGGGCTACATCAAGAGGAAAGAGACCATAGAGATAGAACGTGAAACTACTTTACTGTGTCAAGTTTCAAGAAGCTAGAACAATCCGTGTTGGATTTAGAGTTCCAAATACATCTATCAATATAGGAGAAAACAGAGTGAAACCCAAAAATTCAAACTGTTACTGGAAATGAACGCTTCAACATAGAAGAACGAAATTTGGGGAACCAAGTCGCCTTCGTGTACTGATCATTACCTGAAAGTATCATCCAGTTTGGGTGAAAAAATATTTGCTGAGATTTCTGGAGATTCGTAATTTTTGGAAGCTTGGCAACCCCTTTCCATGAAAGTGTTTCTCGCCAGTCAGTGCTTAGGGCTACATCAAGAGGAAACAAACCATAGAGATAGAACGTGAAACTACTTTACTGTGTCAAGTTTCAAGAAGCTAGCACAAACCGTGTCGGATTTAGAGTTCCAAGTACATGGATCAATATAGTAGAAAACAGAGTGAAACCTACAAATTCAAACTGTTACTGGAAATGAACGCTTCAACATAGAAGAACGAAATTTGGGGAACCAAGTCGCCTTAGTGTACTGATCATTACATGAAAGTATCATCCAGTTTGGGTGAAAAAATATTTGCTGAGATTTCTGGAGATTCGTAATTTTTGGAAGCTTGGCAACCCCTTTCCATGAAAGTGTTTCTCGCCAGTCACTGCTTAGGGCTACATCAAGAGGAAACAAAACGTAGAGATAGAACATGAAACTACTTTACTGTGTCAAGTTTCAAGAAGCTAGCACAAACCGTGTTGGATTTAGAGTTCCAAATACATCTATCAATATAGGAGAAAACAGAGTGAAACCTAAAAATTCAAAGTGTTACTGGCAATGAACGCTTCAACATAGAAGAACGAAATTTGGGGAACCAAGTCGCCTTCGTGTACTGATCATTACCTGAAAGTATCATCCAGTTTGGGTGAAAAAATATTGGCTGAGATTTCTGGAGATTCGTAATTTTTGGAAGCTTGGCAACCCCTTTCCATGAAAGTGTTTCTCGCCTTCAGTGCTTAGGGCTACATCAAGAGGAAACAAAACGTAGAGATAGAACATGAAACTACTTTACTGTGTCAAGTTTCAAGAAGCTAGCACAAACCGTGTTGGATTTAGAGTTCCAAATACATCTATCAATATAGGAAAAAACAGAGTGATACCTAAAAATTCAAAGTGTTACTGGAAATGAACGCTTCAACATAGAAGAACGAAATTTGGGGAACCAAGTCGCTTTAGTGTACTGATCATTACCTGAAAGTATCATCCAGTTTGGGCGAAAAAATATTGGCTGAGATTTCTGGAGATTCGTAATTTTTGGAAGCTTGGCAACCCCTTTCCATGAAAGTGTTTCTCGCCTTCAGTGCTTAGGGCTACATCAAGAGGAAACAAAACATAGAGATAGAACGTGAAACTATTTTACTGTGTCAAGTTTTAAGAAGCTAGCACAATCCGTGTGGGATTTAGAGTTCAAAATACATCTATCAATATAGGAGAAAACAGAGTGAAACCTAAAAATTCAAACTGTTACTGGAAATGAACGCTTCAACATAGAAGAACGAAATTTGGGGAACCAAGTCGCATTAGTGTAGTGATCATTACCTGAAAGTATCATCCAGTTTGGGTGAAAAAATATTGGCTGAGATTTCTGGAGATTCGTAATTTTTGGAAGCTTCGCAACCCCTTTCCATGAAAGTGTTTCTCGCCAGTCAGTGCTTAGGGCTACATCAAGAGGAAACAAAACATAGAGATAGAACGTGAAACTACTTTACTGTGTCAAGTTTCAAGAAGCTAGCACAAACCGAGTTGGATTTAGAGTTCCAAATATATCTATCAATATAGGAGAAAACAGAGTGAAACCTAAAAATTCAAACTGTTACTGGAAATGAACGCTTCAACATAGAAGAACGAAATTTGGGGAACCAAGTCGCCTTAGTGTACTGATCATTACCTGAAAGTATCATCCAGTTTGGGTGAAAAAATATTTGCTGAGATTTCTGGAGATTCGTAATTTTTGGAAGCTTGGCAACCCCTTTCCATGAAAGTGCTTCTCGCCAGTCACTGCTTAGGGCTACATCAAGAGGAAACAAACCATAGAGATAGAACGTGAAACTACTTTACTGTGTCAAGTTTCAAGAAGCTAGCACAAACCGTGTCGCATTTAGAGTTCCAAGTACATGTATCAATATAGTAGAAAACAGAGTGATACCTAAAAATTCAAAGTGTTACTGGAAATGAACGCTTCAACATAGAAGAACGAAATTTGGGGAACCATGTCGCCTTAGTGTACTGATCATTACCTGAAAGTATCATCCAGTTTGGGTGAAAAAATATTGGCTGAGATTTCTGGAGATTCGTAATTTTTGGAAGCTTGGCAACCCCTTTCCATGAAAGAGTTTCTCGCCAGTCAGTGCTTAGGGCTACATCAAGAGGAAACAAAACATAGAGATAGAACGTGAAACTACTTTACTGTGTCAAGTTTCAAGAAGCTAGCACAAACCGTGTTGGATTTAGAGTTCCAAATACATCTATCAATATAGGAGAAAACAGAGTGAAACCTAAAAATTCAAACTGTTACTGGAAATGAACTCTTCAACATATAAGAACGAAATTTGGGGAACCAAGTCGCCTTACTGTACTGATCATTACCTGAAAGTATCATCCAGTTTGGGTGAAAAAATATTTGGTGAGATTTCTGGAGATTCGTAATTTTTGGAAGCTTGGCAACCCCTTTCCATGAAAGTGCTTCTCGCCAGTCACTGCTTAGGGCTACATTAAGAGGAAACAAACCATAGAGATAGAACGTGAAACTACTTTACTGTGTCAAGTTTCAAGAAGCTAGCACAAACCGTGTTGGATTAGAGTTCCAAATACATCTATCAATATAGGAGAAAAAAGAGTGAAACCTAAAAATTCAAAGTGTTACTGGAAATGAACGCTTCAACATAGAAGAACGAAATTTGGGGAACCAAGTCGCCTTAGTGTACTGATCATTACATGAAAGTATCATCCAGTTTGGGTGAAAAAATATTGGCTGAGATTTCTGGAGATTCGTAATTTTTGGAAGCTTGGCAACCCCTTTCCATGAAAGTGTTTCTCGCCAGTCACTGCTTAGGGCTACATCAAGAGGAAACAAAACGTAGAGATAGAACATGAAACTACTTTACTGTGTCAAGTTTCAAGAAGCTAGCACAAACCGTGTTGGATTTAGAGTTCCAAATACATCTATCAATATAGGAGAAAACAGAGTGAAACCTAAAAATTCAAAGTGTTACTGGAAATGAACGCTTCAACATAGAAGAACGAAATTTGGGGAACCAAGTCGCCTTAGTGTACTGATCATTACCTGAAAGTATCATCCAGTTTGGGTGAAAAAATATTGGCTGAGATTTCTGGAGATTCGTAATTTTTGGAAGCTTGGCAACCCCTTTCCATGAAAGTGTTTCTCGCCTTCAGTGCTTAGGGCTACATCAAGAGGAAACAAAACGTAGAGATAGAACATGAAACTACTTTACTGTGTCAAGTTTCAAGAAGCTAGCACAAACCGTGTTGGATTTAGAGTTCCAAATACATCTATCAATATAGGAGAAAACAGAGTGAAACCTAAAAATTCAAACTGTTACTGGAAATGAACGCTTCAACATAGAAGAACGAAATTTGGGGAACCAAGTCGCATTAGTGTAGTGATCATTACCTGAAAGTATCATCCCGTTTGGGTGAAAAAATATTGGCTGAGATTTCTGGAGATTCGTAATTTTTGGAAGCTTCGCAACCCCTTTCCATTAAAGTGTTTCTCGCCAGTCAGTGCTTAGGGCTACATCAAGAGGAAACAAAACAGAGAGATAGAACGTGAAACTACTTTACTGTGTCAAGTTTCAAGAAGCTAGCACAAACCGAGTTGGATTTAGAGTTCCAAATACATCTATCAATATAGGAGAAAACAGAGTGAAACCTAAAAATTCAAACTGTTACTGGAAATGAACGCTTCAACATAGAAGAACGAAATTTGGGGAACCAAGTCGCCTTAGTGTACTGATCATTACCTGAAAGTATCATCCAGTTTGGGTGAAAAAATATTTGCTGAGATTTCTGGAGATTCGTAATTTTTGGAAGCTTGGCAACCCCTTTCCATGAAAGTGCTTCTCGCCAGTCACTGCTTAGGGCTACATCAAGAGGAAACAAACCATAGAGATAGAACGTGAAACTACTTTACTGTGTCAAGTTTCAAGAAGCTAGCACAAACCGTGTCGCATTTAGAGTTCCAAGTACATGTATCAATATAGTAGAAAACAGAGTGATACCTAAAAATTCAAAGTGTTACTGGAAATGAACGCTTCAACATAGAAGAACGAAATTTGGGGAACCAAGTCGCCTTAGTGTACTGATCATTACCTGAAAGTATCATCCAGTTTGGGTGAAAAAATATTTGCTGAGATTTCTGGAGATTCATAATTTTTGGAAGCTTGGCAACCCCTTTCCATGAAAGAGTTTCTCGCCAGTCAGTGCTTAGGGCTACATCAAGAGGAAACAAAACATAGAGATAGAACGTGAAACTACTTTACTGTGTCAAGTTTCAAGAAGCTAGCACAAACCGTGTTGGATTTAGAGTTCCAAATACATCTATCAATATAGGAGAAAACAGAGTGAAACCTAAAAATTCAAACTGTTACTGGAAATGAACGCTTCAACATAGAAGAACGAAATTTGGGGAACCAAGTAGCCTTAGTGTACTGATCATTACCTGAAAGTATCATCCAGTTTGGGTGAAAAAATATTTGCTGAGATTTCTGGAGATTCGTAATTTTTGGAAGCTTGGCAACCCCTTTCCATGAAAGTGCTTCTCGCCAGTCACTGCTTAGGGCTACATCAAGAGGAAACAAAACATAGAGATAGAACGTGAAACTACTTTACTGTGTCAAGTTTCAAGAAGCTAGCACAAACCGTGTTGGATTTAGAGTTCCAAATACATCTATCAATATAGGAGAAAACAGAGTGAAACCTAAAAATTCAAACTGTTACTGGAAATGAACTCTTCAACATATAAGAACGAAATTTGGGGAACCAAGTCGCCTTACTGTACTGATCATTACCTGAAAGTATCATACAGTTTGGGTGAAAAAATATTTGCTGAGATTTCTGGAGATTCGTAATTTTTGGAAGCTTGGCAACCCCTTTCCATGAAAGTGCTTCTCGCCAGTCACTGCTTAGGGCTACATTAAGAGGAAACAAACCATAGAGATAGAACGTGAAACTACTTTACTGTGTCAAGTTTCAAGAAGCTAGCACAAACCGTTTTGGATTTAGAGTTCCAAATACATCTATCAATATAGGAGAAAAAAGAGTGAAACCTAAAAATTCAAACTGTTACTGGAAATGAACGCTTCAACATAGAAGAACGAAATTTGGGGAATCAAGTCGCCTTCGTGTACTGATCATTACCTGAAAGTATCATCCAGTTTGGGTGAAAAAATATTGGCTGAGATTTCTGGAGATTCGTAATTTTTGGAAGCTTGGCAACCCCTTTCCATGAAAGTGTTTCTCGCCTTCACTGCTTAGGGCTACATCAAGAGGAAACAAAACGTAGAGATAGAACATGAAACTACTTTACTGTGTCAAGTTTCAAGAAGCTAGCACAAACCGTGTTGGATTTAGAGTTCCAAATACATCTATCAATATAGGAGAAAACAGAGTGAAACCTAAAAATTCAAAGTGTTACTGGAAATGAACGCTTCAACATAGAAGAACGAAATTTGGGGAACCAAGTCGCTTTAGTGTACTGATCATTACCTGAAAGTATCATCCAGTTTGGGTGAAAAAATATTGGCTGAGATATCTGGAGATTCATAATTTTTGGAAGCTTGGCAACCCCTTTCCATGAAAGAGTTTCTCGCCAGTCAGGGCTTAGGGCTACATCAAGAGGAAACAAAACATAGAGATAGAACGTGAAACTACTTCACTGTGTCAAGTTTCAAGAAGCTAGCACAAACCATGTTGGATTTAGATTTCCAAATACATCCAGCAATATAGGAGAAAACAGAGTGAAACCTAAAAATTCAAACTGTTACTGGAAATGAACGCTTCAACATAGAAGAACGAAATTTGGGGAACCAAGTCGCCTTCGTGTACTGATCATTACCTGAAAGTATCATCCAGTTTGGGTGAAAAAATATTGGCTGAGATTTCTGGAGATTCGTAATTTTTGGAAGCTTCGCAACCCCTTTCCATGAAAGTGTTTCTCGCCTTCAGTGCATAGGGCTACATCAAGAGGAAACAAAACATAGAGATAGAACGTGAAACTACTTTACTGTGTCAAGTTTCAAGAAGCTAGCACAAACCGTGTTGGATTTAGAGTTCCAAATACATCTATCAATATAGGAGAAAACAGAGTGATACCTAAAAATTCAAAGTGTTACTGGAAATGAACGCTTCAACATAGAAGAACGAAATTTGGGGAACCAAGTCGCCTTAGTGTACTGATCATTACCTGAAAGTATCATCCTGTTTGGGTGAAAAAATATTGGCTGAGATTTCTGGAGATTCATAATTTTTGGAAGCTTGGCAACCCCTTTCCATGAAAGTGCTTCTCGCCAGTCACTGCTTAGGGCTACATCAAGAGGAAACAAAACATAGAGATAGAACGTGAAACTACTTTACTGTGTCAAGTTTCAAGAAGCTAGCACAAACCGTGTTGGATTTAGATTTCCAAATACATCTATCAATATAGGAGAAAACAGAGTGAAACCTAAAAATTCAAACTGTTACTGGAAATGAATGCTTCAACATAGAAGAACGAAATTTGGGGAACCAAGTCGCCTTCGTTTACTGATCATTACCTGAAAGTATTATCCAGTTTGGGTAAAAAAATATTGGCTGAGATTTCTGGAGATTCGTAATTTTTGGAAGCTTGGCAACCCCTTTCCATGAAAGTGTTTCTCGCCTTCAGTGCTTAGGGCTACATCAAGAGGAAACAAAACATAGAGATAGAACGTGAAACTACTTTACTGTGTCAAGTTTCAAGAAGCTAGCACAAACCGTGTTGGATTTAGAGTTCCAAATACATCTATCAAAATAGGAGAAAAGAGAGTGATACCTAAAAATTCAAAGTGTTACTGGAAATGAACGCTTCAACATAGAAGAACGAAATTTGGGGAACCAAGTCGCCTTAGTGTACTGATCATTACCTGAAAGTATCATCCAGTTTGGGTGAAAAAATATTTGCTGAGATTTCTGGAGATTCGTAATTTTTGGAAGCTTGGCAACCCCTTTCCATGAAAGTGCTTCTCGACAGTCACTGCTTAGGGCTACATCAAGAGGAAACAAAACATAGAGATGGAACGTGAAACTACTTTACTGTGTCAAGTTTCAAGAAGCTAGCACAAACCGTGTTGGATTTAGAGTTCCAAATACATCTATCAATATAGGAGAAAACAGAGTGAAACCTAAAAATTCAAACTGTTACTGGAAATGAACGCTTCAACATAGAAGAACGAAATTTGGGGAACCAAGTCGCCTTCGTTTACTGATCATTACCTGAAAGTATCATCCAGTTTGGGTGAAAAAATATTGGCTGAGATTTCTGGAGATTCGTAATTTTTGGAAGCTTGGCAACCCCTTTCCATGAAAGTGTTTCTCGCCTTCAGTGCTTAGGGCTACATCAAGAGGAAACAAAACATAGAGATAGATCGTGAAACTACCTTACTGTGTCAAGTTTCAAGAAGCTAGCACAAACCGTGTTGGATTTAGAGTTCCAAATACATCTATCAATATAGGAGAAAACAGAGTGATACCTAAAAATTCAAAGTGTTACTGGAAATGAACGCTTCAACATAGAAGAACGAAATTTGGAGAACCAAGTCGCCTTAGTGTACTGATCATTACCTGAAAGTATCATCCTGTTTGGGTGAAAAAATATTGGCTGAGATTTCTGGAGATTCGTAATTTTTGGAAGCTTGGCAACCCCTTTCCATGAAAGTGCTTCTCGCCAGTCACTGCTTAGGGCTACATCAAGAGGAAACAAACCATAGAGATAGAACGTGAAACTACTTTACTGTGTCAAGTTTCAAGAAGCTAGCACAACCGTGTTGGATTCAGAGTTCCCAATACATCTATCAATATAGGAGAAAACAGAGTGAAACCTAAAAATTCAAAGTGTTACTGGAAATGAACGCTTCAACATAGAAGAACGAAATTTGGGGAACCAAGTCGCCTTCGATTACTGATCATTACCTGAAAGTATCATCCAGTTTGGGTGAAAAAATATTGGCTGAGATTTCTGGAGATTCGTAATTTTTGGAAGCTTGGCAACCCCTTTCCATGAAAGTGTTTCTCGCCTTCAGTGCTTAGGGCTACATCAAGAGGAAACAAAACATAGCGATAGATCGTGAAACTACTTTACTGTGTCAAGTTTCAAGAAGCTAGCACAAACCGTGTTGAATTTAGAGTTCCAAATACATCTATCAATATAGGAGAAAACAGAGTGATACCTAAAAATTCAAAGTGTTACTGGAAATGAACGCTTCAACATAGAAGAACGAAATTTGGAGAACCAAGTCGCCTTAGTGTACTGATCTTTACCTGAAAGTATCATCCTGTTTGGGTGAAAAAATATTGGCTGAGATTTCTGGAGATTCGTAATTTTTGGAAGCTTGGCAACCCCTTTCCATGAAAGTGCTTCTCGCCAGTCACTGCATAGGGCTACATCAAAAGGAAACAAAACATAGAGATAGAACGTGAAACTACTTTACTGTGTCAAGTTTCAAGAAGCTAGCACAAAGCGTGTTGGATTTAGATTTCCAAATACATCTATCAATATAGGAGAAAACAGAGTGAAACCTAAAAATTCAAACTGTTACTGGAAATGAACGCTTCAACATAGAAGAACGAAATTTGGGGAACCAAGTCGCCTTCGTTTACTGATCATTACCTGAAAGTATCATCCAGTTTGGGTGAAAAAATATTGGCTGAGATTTCTGGAGATTCGTAATTTTTGGAAGCTTGGCAACCCCTTTCCATGAAAGTGTTTCTCGCCTTCAGTGCTTAGGGCTACATCAAGAGGAAACAAAACATAGAGATAGAACGTGAAACTACTTTACTGTGTCAAGTTTCAAGAAGCTAGCACAAACCGTGTTGGATTTAGAGTTCCAAATACATCTATCAAAATAGGAGAAAAGAGAGTGATACCTAAAAATTCAAAGTGTTACTGGAAATGAACGCTTCAACATAGAAGAACGAAATTTGGGGAACCAAGTCGCCTTAGTGTACTGATCATTACCTGAAAGTATCATCCAGTTTGGGTGAAAAAATATTGGCTGAGATTTCTGGAGATTCGTAATTTTTGGAAGCTTGGCAACCCCTTTCCATGAAAGTGTTTCTCGCCAGTCAGTGCTTAGGGCTACATCAAGAGGAAACAAACCATAGAGATAGAACGTGAAACTACTTTACTGTGTCAAGTTTCAAAAAGCTAGCACAATCCGTGTCGGATTTAGAGTTCCAAATACATCTATCAATATAGGAGAAAACAGAGTGATACCTAAAAATTCAAACTGTTACTGGAAATGAACGCTTCAACATAGAAGAACGAAATTTGGGGAACCAAGTCGCCTTAGTGTACTGATCATTACCTGAAAGTATCATCCAGTTTGGGTGAAAAAATATTTGCTGAGATTTCTGGAGATTCGTAATTTTTGGAAGCTTGGCAACCCCTTTCCATGAAAGTGCTTCTCGCCAGTCACTGCTTAGGGCTACATCAAGAGGAAACAAAACATAGAGATAGAACGTGAAACTACTTTACTGTGTCAAGTTTCAAGAAGCTAGCACAAACCGTGTTGGATTTAGAGTTCCAAATACATCTATCAATATAGGAGAAAACAGAGTGAAACCTAAAAATTCAAACTGTTACTGGAAATGAACGCTTCAACATAGAAGAACGAAATTTGGGGAACCAAGTCGCCTTCGTTTACTGATCATTACCTGAAAGTATCATCCTGTTTGGGTGAAAAAATATTGGCTGAGATTTCTGGAGATTCGTAATTTTTGGAAGCTTGGCAACCCCTTTCCATGAAAGTGCTTCTCGCCAGTCACTGCTTAGGGCTACATCAAGAGGAAACAAACCATAGAGATAGAACGTGAAACTACTTTACTGTGTCAAGTTTCAAGAAGCTAGCACAAACCGTGTTGGATTTAGAGTTCCAAATACATCTATCAATATAGGAGAAAACAGAGTGAAACCTAAAAATTCAAACTGTTACTGGAAATGAACGCTTCAACATAGAAGAACGAAATTTGGGGAACCAAGTCGCCTTCGATTACTGATCATTACCTGAAAGTATCATCCAGTTTGGGTGAAAAAATATTGGCTGAGATTTCTGGAGATTCGTAACTTTTGGAAGCTTGGCAACCCCTTTCCATGAAAGTGTTTCTCGCCTTCAGTGCTTAGGGCTACATCAAGAGGAAACAAAACATAGAGATAGATCGTGAAACTACTGTACTGTGTCAAGTTTCAAGAAGCTAGCACAAACCGTGTTGGATTTAGAGTTCCAAATACATCTATCAATATAGGAGAAAACAGAGTGATACCTAAAAATTCAAAGTGTTGCTGGAAATGAACGCTTCAACATAGAAGAACGAAATTTGGAGAACCAAGTCGCCTTAGTGTACTGATCTTTACCTGAAAGTATCATCCTGTTTGGGTGAAAAAATATTGGCTGAGATTTCTGGAGTTTCATAATTTTTGGAAGCTTGGCAACCCCTTTCCATGAAAGTGCTTCTCGCCAGTCACTGCTTAGGGCTACATCAAGAGGAAACAAAACATAGAGATAGAACGTGAAACTACTTTACTGTGTCAAGTTTCAAGAAGCTAGCACAAACCATGTTGGATTTAGATTTCCAAATACATCTATCAATATAGGAGAAAACAGAGTGAAACCTAAAAATTCAAAGTGTTACTGGAAATGAACGCTTCAACATAGAAGAACGAAATTTAGGGAACCAAGTCGCCTTCATTTACTGATCATTACCTGAAAGTATCATCCAGTTTGGGTGAAAAAATATTGGCTGATATTTCTGGAGATTCGTAATTTTTGGAAGCTTGGCAACCCCTTTCCATGAAAGTGTTTCTCGCCTTCAGTGCTTAGGGCTACATCAAGAGGAAACAAAACATAGAGATAGAACGTGAAACTACTTTACTGTGTCAAGTTTCAAGAAGCTAGCACAAACCGTGTTGGATTTAGAGTTCCAAATACATCTATCAATATAGGAGAAAACAGAGTGATACCTAAAAATTCAAAGTGTTACTGGAAATGAACGCTTCAACATAGAAGAACGAAATTTGGAGAACCAAGTCGCCTTAGTGTACTGATCATTACCTGAAAGTATCATCCTGTTTGGGTGAAAAAATATTGGCTGAGATTTCTGGAGATTCGTAATTTTTGGAAGCTTGGCAACCCCTTTCCATGAAAGTGCTTCTCGCCAGTCACTGCTGAGGGCTACATCAAGAGGAAACAAACCATAGAGATAAAACGTGAAACTACTTTACTGTGTCAAGTTTCAAGAAGCTAGCACAAACCGTGTTGGATTTAGAGTTCCAAATACATCTATCAATATAGGAGAAAACAGAGTGAAACCTAAAAATTCAAAGTGTTACTGGAAATGAACGCTTCAACATAGAAGAACGAAATTTGGGGAACCAAGTCGCCTTCGTTTACTGATCATTACCTGAAAGTATCATCCAGTTTGGGTGAAAAAATATTGGCTGAGATTTCTGGAGATTCATAATTTTTGGAAGCTTGGCAACCCCTTTCCATGAAAGTGTTTCTCGCCTTCAGTGCTTAGGGCTACATCAAGAGGAAACAAAACATAGAGGTAGATCGTGAAACTACTTTACTGTGTCAAGTTTCAAGAAGCTAGCACAAACCGTGTTGGATTTAGAGTTCCAAATACATCTATCAATATAGGAGAAAACAGAGTGATACCTAAAAATTCAAAGTGTTACTGGAAATGAACACTTCAACATAGAAGAACGAAATTTGGAGAACCAAGTCGCCTTAGTGTACTGATCATTACCTGAAAGTATCATCCTGTTTGGGTGAAAAAATATTGGCTGAGATTTCTGGAGATTCGTAATTTTTGGAAGCTTGGCAACCCCTTTCCATGAAAGTGCTTCTCGCCAGTCACTGCTTAGGGCTACATCAAGAGGAAACAAACCATAGAGGTAGAACGTGAAACTACTTTACTGTGTCAAGTTTCAAGAAGCTAGCACAAACCGTGTTGGATTTAGAGTTCCAAATACATCTATCAATATAGGAGAAAACAGAGTGAAACCTAAAAATTCAAAGTGTTACTGGAAATGAACGCTTCAACATAGAAGAACGAAATTTGGGGAACCAAGTCGCCTTAGTGTACTGATCATTACCTGAAAGTATCATCCAGTTTGGGTGAAAAAATATTGGCTGAGATTTCTGGAGATTCGTAATTTTTGGAAGCTTGGCAACCCCTTGCCATGAAAGTGTTTCTCGCCTTCAGTGCTTAGGGCTACATCAAGAGGAAACAAAACATAGAGATAGATCGTGAAACTACTTTACTGTGTCAAGTTTCAAGAAGCTAGCACAAACCGTGTTGGATTTAGAGTTCCAAATACATCTATCAATATAGGAGAAAACAGAGTGATACCTAAAAATTCAAAGTGTTACTGGAAATGAACGCTTCAACATAGAAGAACGAAATTTGGCGAACCAAGTCGCCTTAGTGTACTGATCATTACCTGAAAGTATCATCCTGTTTGGGTGAAAAAATATTGGCTGAGATTTCTGGAGATTCGTAATTTTTGGAAGCTTGGCAACCCCTTTCCATGAAAGTGCTTCTCGCCAGTCACTGCTTAGGGCTACATCAAGAGGAAACAAACCATAGAGATAGATCGTGAAACTACTTTACTGTGTCAAGTTTCAAGAAGCTAGCACAAACCGTGTTGGATTTAGAGTTCCAAATACATCTATCAATATAGGAGAAAACAGAGTGAAACCTAAAAATTCAAAGTGTTACTGGAAATGAACGCTTCAACATAGAAGAACGAAATTTGGGGAACCAAGTCGCCTTCGTTTACTGATCATTACCTGAAAGTATCATCCAGTTTGGGTGAAAAAATATTGGCTGAGATTTCTGGAGATTCGTAATTTTTGGAAGCTTGGCAACCCCTTTCCATGAAAGTGTTTCTCGCCTTCAGTGCTTAGGGCTACATGAAGAGGAAACAAAACATAGAGATAGATCGTGAAACTACTTTACTGTGTCAAGTTTCAAGAAGCTAGCACAAACCGTGTTGGATTTAGAGTTCCAAATACATCTATCAATATAGGAGAAAACAGAGTGATACCTAAAAATTCAAAGTGTTACTGGAAATGAAAGCTTCAACATAGAAGAACGAAATTTGGAGAACCAAGTCGCCTTAGTGTACTGATCATTACCTGAAAGTATCATCCTGTTTGGGTGAAAAAATATTGGCTGAGATTTCTGGAGATTCGTAATTTTTGGAAGCTTGGCAACCCCTTTCCATGAAAGTGCTTCTCGCCAGTCACTGCTTAGGGCTACATCAAGAGGAAACAAACCATAGAGATAGAACGTGAAACTACTTTACTGTGTCAAGTTTCAAGAAGCTAGCACAAACCGTGTTGGATTTAGAGTTCCAAATACATCTATCAATATAGGAGAAAACAGAGTGAAACCTAAAAATTCAAAGTGTTACTGGAAATGAACGCTTCAACATAGAAGAACGAAATTTGGGGAACCAAGTCGCCTTCGTTTACTGATCATTACCTGAAAGTATCATCCAGTTTGGGTGAAAAAATATTGGCTGAGATTTCTGGAGATTCGTAATTTTTGGAAGCTTGGCAACCCCTTTCCATGAAAGTGTTTCTCGCCTTCAGTGCTTAGGGCTACATCAAGAGGAAACAAAACATAGATAGATCGTGAAACTACTTTACTGTGTCAAGTTTCAAGAAGCTAGCACAAACCGTGTTGGATTTAGAGTTCCAAATACATCTATCAATATAGGAGAAAACAGAGTGATACCTAAAAATTCAAAGTGTTACTGGAAATGAACGCTTCAACATAGAAGAACGAAATTTGGAGAACCAAGTCGCCTTAGTGTACTGATCATTACCTGAAAGTATCATCCTGTTTGGGTGAAAAAATATTGGCTGAGATTTCTGGAGATTCGTAATTTTTGGAAGCTTGGCAACCCCTTGCCATGAAAGTGCTTCTCGCCAGTCACTGCTTAGGGCTACATCAAGAGGAAACAAACCATAGAGATAGAACGTGAAACTACTTTACTGTGTCAAGTTTCAAGAAGCTAGCACAAACCGTGTTGGATTTAGAGTTCCAAATACATCTATCAATATAGGAGAAAACAGAGTGAAACCTAAAAATTCAAAGTGTTACTGGAAATGAACGCTTCAACATAGAAGAACGAAATTTGGGGAACCAAGTCGCCTTCGTTTACTGATCATTACCTGAAAGTATCATCCAGTTTGGGTGAAAAAATATTGGCTGAGATTTCTGGAGATTCGTAATTTTTGGAAGCTTGGCAACCCCTTTCCATGAAAGTGTTTCTCGCCTTCAGTGCTTAGGGCTACATCAAGAGGAAACAAAACATAGAGATAGATCGTGAAACTACTTTACTGTGTCAAGTTTCAAGAAGCTAGCACAAACCGTGTTGGATTTAGAGTTCCAAATACATCTATCAATATAGGAGAAAACAGAGTGATACCTAAAAATTCAAAGTGTTACTGGAAATGAACGCTTCAACATAGAAGAACGAAATTTGGAGAACCAAGTCGCCTTAGTGTACTGATCATTACCTGAAAGTATCATCCTGTTTGGGTGAAAAAATATTGGCTGAGATTTCTGGAGATTCGTAATTTTTGGAAGCTTGGCAACCCCTTTCCATGAAAGTGCTTCTCGCCAGTCACTGCTTAGGGCTACATCAAGAGGAAACAAACCATAGAGATAGAACGTGAAACTACTTTACTGTGTCAAGTTTCAAGAAGCTAGCACAAACCGTGTTGGATTTAGAGTTCCAAATACATCTATCAATATAGGAGAAAACAGAGTGAAACCTAAAAATTCAAAGTGTTACTGGAAATGAACGCTTCAACATAGAAGAACGAAATTTGGGGAACCAAGTCGCCTTCGTTTACTGATCATTACCTGAAAGTATCATCCAGTTTGGGTGAAAAAATATTGGCTGAGATTTCTGGAGATTCGTAATTTTTGGAAGCTTGGCAACCCCTTTCCATGAAAGTGTTTCTCGCCTTCAGTGCTTAGGGCTACATCAAGAGGAAACAAAAGATAGAGATAGATCGTGAAACTACTTTACTGTGTCAAGTTTCAAGAAGCTAGCACAAACCGTGTTGGATTTAGAGTTCCAAATACATCTATCAATATAGGAGAAAACAGAGTGATACCTAAAAATTCAAAGTGTTACTGGAAATGAACGCTTCAACATAGAAGAACGAAATTTGGAGAACCAAGTCGCCTTAGTGTACTGATCTTTACCTGAAAGTATCATCCTGTTTGGGTGAAAAAATATTGGCTGAGATTTCTGGAGTTTCGTAATTTTTGGAAGCTTGGCAACCCCTTTCCATGAAAGTGCTTCTCGCCAGTCACTGCTTAGGGCTACATCAAGAGGAAACAAAACATAGAGATAGAACGTGAAACTACTTTACTGTGTCAAGTTTCAAGAAGCTAGCACAAACCATGTTGGATTTAGATTTCCAAATACATCTATCAATATAGGAGAAAACAGAGTGAAACCTAAAAATTCAAAGTGTTACTGGAAATGAACGCTTCAACATAGAAGAACGAAATTTGGGGAACCAAGTCGCCTTCGTTTACTGATCATTACCTGAAAGTATCATCCAGTTTGGGTGAAAAAATATTGGCTGAGATTTCTGGAGATTCGTAATTTTTGGAAGCTTGGCAACCCCTTTCCATGAAAGTGTTTCTCGCCTTCAGTGCTTAGGGCTACATGAAGAGGAAACAAAACATAGAGATAGATCGTGAAACTACTTTACTGTGTCAAGTTTCAAGAAGCTAGCACAAACCGTGTTGGATTTAGAGTTCCAAATACATCTATCAATATAGGAGAAAACAGAGTGAAACCTAAAAATTCAAAGTGTTACTGGAAATGAAAGCTTCAACATAGAAGAACGAAATTTGGAGAACCAAGTCGCCTTAGTGTACTGATCATTACCTGAAAGTATCATCCTGTTTGGGTGAAAAAATATTGGCTGAGATTTCTGGAGATTCGTAATTTTTGGAAGCTTGGCAACCCCTTTCCATGAAAGTGCTTCTCGCCAGTCACTGCTTAGGGCTACATCAAGAGGAAACAAACCATAGAGATAGAACGTGAAACTACTTTACTGTGTCAAGTTTCAAGAAGCTAGCACAAACCGTGTTGGATTTAGAGTTCCAAATACATCTATCAATATAGGAGAAAACAGAGTGAAACCTAAAAATTCAAAGTGTTACTGGAAATGAACGCTTCAACATAGAAGAACGAAATTTGGGGAACCAAGTCGCCTTCGTTTACTGATCATTACCTGAAAGTATCATCCAGTTTGGGTGAAAAAATATTGGCTGAGATTTCTGGAGATTCGTAATTTTTGGAAGCTTGGCAACCCCTTTCCATGAAAGTGTTTCTCGCCTTCAGTGCTTAGGGCTACATCAAGAGGAAACAAAACATAGAGATAGATCGTGAAACTACTTTACTGTGTCAAGTTTCAAGAAGCTAGCACAAACCGTGTTGGATTTAGAGTTCCAAATACATCTATCAATATAGGAGAAAACAGAGTGAAACCTAAAAATTCAAACTGTTACTGGAAATGAATGCTTCAACATAGAAGAACGAAATTTGGGGAACCAAGTCGCCTTCGTTTACTGATCATTACCTGAAAGTATTATCCAGTTTGGGTAAAAAAATATTGGCTGAGATTTCTGGAGATTCGTAATTTTTGGAAGCTTGGCAACCCCTTTCCATGAAAGTGTTTCTCGCCTTCAGTGCTTAGGGCTACATCAAGAGGAAACAAAACATAGAGATAGAACGTGAAACTACTTTACTGTGTCAAGTTTCAAGAAGCTAGCACAAACCGTGTTGGATTTAGAGTTCCAAATACATCTATCAAAATAGGAGAAAAGAGAGTGATACCTAAAAATTCAAAGTGTTACTGGAAATGAAAGCTTCAACATAGAAGAACGAAATTTGGGGAACCAAGTCGCCTTAGTGTACTGATCATTACCTGAAAGTATCATCCAGTTTGGGTGAAAAAATATTTGCTGAGATTTCTGGAGATTCGTAATTTTTGGAAGCTTGGCAACCCCTTTCCATGAAAGTGCTTCTCGACAGTCACTGCTTAGGGCTACATCAAGAGGAAACAAAACATAGAGATGGAACGTGAAACTACTTTACTGTGTCAAGTTTCAAGAAGCTAGCACAAACCGTGTTGGATTTAGAGTTCCAAATACATCTATCAATATAGGAGAAAACAGAGTGAAACCTAAAAATTCAAACTGTTACTGGAAATGAACGCTTCAACATAGAAAAACGAAATTTGGGGAACCAAGTCGCCTTCGTTTACTGATCATTACCTGAAAGTATCATCCAGTTTGGGTGAAAAAATATTGGCTGAGATTTCTGGAGATTCGTAATTTTTGGAAGCTTGGCAACCCCTTTCCATGAAAGTGTTTCTCGCCTTCACTGCTTAGGGCTACATCAAGAGGAAACAAAACATAGAGATAGATCGTGAAACTACCTTACTGTGTCAAGTTTCAAGAAGCTAGCACAAACCGTGTTGGATTTAGAGTTCCAAATACATCTATCAATATAGGAGAAAACAGAGTGATACCTAAAAATTCAAAGTGTTACTGGAAATGAACGCTTCAACATAGAAGAACGAAATTTGGAGAACCAAGTCGCCTTAGTGTACTGATCATTACCTGAAAGTATCATCCTGTTTGGGTGAAAAAATATTGGCTGAGATTTCTGGAGATTCGTAATTTTTGGAAGCTTGGCAACCCCTTTCCATGAAAGTGCTTCTCGCCAGTCACTGCTTAGGGCTACATCAAGAGGAAACAAACCATAGAGATAGAACGTGAAACTACTTTACTGTGTCAAGTTTCAAGAAGCTAGCACAACCGTGTTGGATTCAGAGTTCCCAATACATCTATCAATATAGGAGAAAACAGAGTGAAACCTAAAAATTCAAAGTGTTACTGGAAATGAACGCTTCAACATAGAAGAACGAAATTTGGGGAACCAAGTCGCCTTCGATTACTGATCATTACCTGAAAGTATCATCCAGTTTGGGTGAAAAAATATTGGCTGAGATTTCTGGAGATTCGTAATTTTTGGAAGCTTGGCAACCCCTTTCCATGAAAGTGTTTCTCGCCTTCAGTGCTTAGGGCTACATCAAGAGGAAACAAAACATAGCGATAGATCGTGAAACTACTTTACTGTGTCAAGTTTCAAGAAGCTAGCACAAACCGTGTTGAATTTAGAGTTCCAAATACATCTATCAATATAGGAGAAAACAGAGTGATACCTAAAAATTCAAAGTGTTACTGGAAATGAACGCTTCAACATAGAAGAACGAAATTTGGAGAACCAAGTCGCCTTAGTGTACTGATCTTTACCTGAAAGTATCATCCTGTTTGGGTGAAAAAATATTGGCTGAGATTTCTGGAGATTCGTAATTTTTGGAAGCTTGGCAACCCCTTTCCATGAAAGTGCTTCTCGCCAGTCACTGCATAGGGCTACATCAAAAGGAAACAAAACATAGAGATAAAACGTGAAACTACTTTACTGTGTCAAGTTTCAAGAAGCTAGCACAAACCGTGTTGGATTTAGATTTCCAAATACATCTATCAATATAGGAGAAAACAGAGTGAAACCTAAAAATTCAAACTGTTACTGGAAATGAACGCTTCAACATAGAAGAACGAAATTTGGGGAACCAAGTCGCCTTCGTTTACTGATCATTACCTGAAAGTATCATCCAGTTTGGGTGAAAAAATATTGGCTGAGATTTCTGGAGATTCGTAATTTTTGGAAGCTTGGCAACCCCTTTCCATGAAAGTGTTTCTCGCCTTCAGTGCTTAGGGCTACATCAAGAGGAAACAAAACATAGAGATAGAACGTGAAACTACTTTACTGTGTCAAGTTTCAAGAAGCTAGCACAAACCGTGTTGGATTTAGAGTTCCAAATACATCTATCAAAATAGGAGAAAAGAGAGTGATACCTAAAAATTCAAAGTGTTACTGGAAATGAACGCTTCAACATAGAAGAACGAAATTTGGGGAACCAAGTCGCCTTAGTGTACTGATCATTACCTGAAAGTATCATCCAGTTTGGGTGAAAAAATATTGGCTGAGATTTCTGGAGATTCGTAATTTTTGGAAGCTTGGCAACCCCTTTCCATGAAAGTGTTTCTCGCCAGTCAGTGCTTAGGGCTACATCAAGAGGAAACAAACCATAGAGATAGAACGTGAAACTACTTTACTGTGTCAAGTTTCAAAAAGCTAGCACAATCCGTGTCGGATTTAGAGTTCCAAATACATCTATCAATATAGGAGAAAACAGAGTGATACCTAAAAATTCAAACTGTTACTGGAAATGAACGCTTCAACATAGAAGAACGAAATTTGGGGAACCAAGTCGCCTTAGTGTACTGATCATTACCTGAAAGTATCATCCAGTTTGGGTGAAAAAATATTTGCTGAGATTTCTGGAGATTCGTAATTTTTGGAAGCTTGGCAACCCCTTTCCATGAAAGTGCTTCTCGCCAGTCACTGCTTAGGGCTACATCAAGAGGAAACAAAACATAGAGATAGAACGTGAAACTACTTTACTGTGTCAAGTTTCAAGAAGCTAGCACAAACCGTGTTGGATTTAGAGTTCCAAATACATCTATCAATATAGGAGAAAACAGAGTGAAACCTAAAAATTCAAACTGTTACTGGAAATGAACGCTTCAACATAGAAGAACGAAATTTGGGGAACCAAGTCGCCTTCGTTTACTGATCATTACCTGAAAGTATCATCCTGTTTGGGTGAAAAAATATTGGCTGAGATTTCTGGAGATTCGTAATTTTTGGAAGCTTGGCAACCCCTTTCCATGAAAGTGCTTCTCGCCAGTCACTGCTTAGGGCTACATCAAGAGGAAACAAACCATAGAGATAGAACGTGAAACTACTTTACTGTGTCAAGTTTCAAGAAGCTAGCACAAACCGTGTTGGATTTAGAGTTCCAAATACATCTATCAATATAGGAGAAAACAGAGTGAAACCTAAAAATTCAAACTGTTACTGGAAATGAACGCTTCAACATAGAAGAACGAAATTTGGGGAACCAAGTCGCCTTCGATTACTGATCATTACCTGAAAGTATCATCCAGTTTGGGTGAAAAAATATTGGCTGAGATTTCTGGAGATTCGTAACTTTTGGAAGCTTGGCAACCCCTTTCCATGAAAGTGTTTCTCGCCTTCAGTGCTTAGGGCTACATCAAGAGGAAACAAAACATAGAGATAGATCGTGAAACTACTGTACTGTGTCAAGTTTCAAGAAGCTAGCACAAACCGTGTTGGATTTAGAGTTCCAAATACATCTATCAATATAGGAGAAAACAGAGTGATACCTAAAAATTCAAAGTGTTGCTGGAAATGAACGCTTCAACATAGAAGAACGAAATTTGGAGAACCAAGTCGCCTTAGTGTACTGATCTTTACCTGAAAGTATCATCCTGTTTGGGTGAAAAAATATTGGCTGAGATTTCTGGAGTTTCGTAATTTTTGGAAGCTTGGCAACCCCTTTCCATGAAAGTGCTTCTCGCCAGTCACTGCTTAGGGCTACATCAAGAGGAAACAAAACATAGAGATAGAACGTGAAACTACTTTACTGTGTCAAGTTTCAAGAAGCTAGCACAAACCATGTTGGATTTAGATTTCCAAATACATCTATCAATATAGGAGAAAACAGAGTGAAACCTAAAAATTCAAAGTGTTACTGGAAATGAACGCTTCAACATAGAAGAACGAAATTTAGGGAACCAAGTCGCCTTCGTTTACTGATCATTACCTGAAAGTATCATCCAGTTTGGGTGAAAAAATATTGGCTGATATTTCTGGAGATTCGTAATTTTTGGAAGCTTGGCAACCCCTTTCCATGAAAGTGTTTCTCGCCTTCAGTGCTTAGGGCTACATCAAGAGGAAACAAAACATAGAGATAGAACGTGAAACTACTTTACTGTGTCAAGTTTCAAGAAGCTAGCACAAACCGTGTTGGATTTAGAGTTCCAAATACATCTATCAATATAGGAGAAAACAGAGTGATACCTAAAAATTCAAAGTGTTACTGGAAATGAACGCTTCAACATAGAAGAACGAAATTTGGAGAACCAAGTCGCCTTAGTGTACTGATCATTACCTGAAAGTATCATCCTGTTTGGGTGAAAAAATATTGGCTGAGATTTCTGGAGATTCGTAATTTTTGGAAGCTTGGCAACCCCTTTCCATGAAAGTGCTTCTCGCCAGTCACTGCTGAGGGCTACATCAAGAGGAAACAAACCATAGAGATAAAACGTGAAACTACTTTACTGTGTCAAGTTTCAAGAAGCTAGCACAAACCGTGTTGGATTTAGAGTTCCAAATACATCTATCAATATAGGAGAAAACAGAGTGAAACCTAAAAATTCAAAGTGTTACTGGAAATGAACGCTTCAACATAGAAGAACGAAATTTGGGGAACCAAGTCGCCTTCGTTTACTGATCATTACCTGAAAGTATCATCCAGTTTGGGTGAAAAAATATTGGCTGAGATTTCTGGAGATTCATAATTTTTGGAAGCTTGGCAACCCCTTTCCATGAAAGTGTTTCTCGCCTTCAGTGCTTAGGGCTACATCAAGAGGAAACAAAACATAGAGGTAGATCGTGAAACTACTTTACTGTGTCAAGTTTCAAGAAGCTAGCACAAACCGTGTTGGATTTAGAGTTCCAAATACATCTATCAATATAGGAGAAAACAGAGTGATACCTAAAAATTCAAAGTGTTACTGGAAATGAACACTTCAACATAGAAGAACGAAATTTGGAGAACCAAGTCGCCTTAGTGTACTGATCATTACCTGAAAGTATCATCCTGTTTGGGTGAAAAAATATTGGCTGAGATTTCTGGAGATTCGTAATTTTTGGAAGCTTGGCAACCCCTTTCCATGAAAGTGCTTCTCGCCAGTCACTGCTTAGGGCTACATCAAGAGGAAACAAACCATAGAGATAGAACGTGAAACTACTTTACTGTGTCAAGTTTCAAGAAGCTAGCACAAACCGTGTTGGATTTAGAGTTCCAAATACATCTATCAATATAGGAGAAAACAGAGTGAAACCTAAAAATTCAAAGTGTTACTGGAAATGAACGCTTCAACATAGAAGAACGAAATTTGGGGAACCAAGTCGCCTTAGTGTACTGATCATTACCTGAAAGTATCATCCAGTTTGGGTGAAAAAATATTGGCTGAGATTTCTGGAGATTTGTAATTTTTGGAAGCTTGGCAACCCCTTGCCATGAAAGTGTTTCTCGCCTTCAGTGCTTAGGGCTACATCAAGAGGAAACAAAACATAGAGATAGATCGTGAAACTACTTTACTGTGTCAAGTTTCAAGAAGCTAGCACAAACCGTGTTGGATTTAGAGTTCCAAATACATCTATCAATATAGGAGAAAACAGAGTGATACCTAAAAATTCAAAGTGTTACTGGAAATGAACGCTTCAACATAGAAGAACGAAATTTGGCGAACCAAGTCGCCTTAGTGTACTGATCATTACCTGAAAGTATCATCCTGTTTGGGTGAAAAAATATTGGCTGAGATTTCTGGAGATTCGTAATTTTTGGAAGCTTGGCAACCCCTTTCCATGAAAGTGCTTCTCGCCAGTCACTGCTTAGGGCTACATCAAGAGGAAACAAACCATAGAGATAGAACGTGAAACTACTTTACTGTGTCAAGTTTCAAGAAGCTAGCACAAACCGTGTTGGATTTAGAGTTCCAAATACATCTATCAATATAGGAGAAAACAGAGTGAAACCTAAAAATTCAAAGTGTTACTGGAAATGAACGCTTCAACATAGAAGAACGAAATTTGGGGAACCAAGTCGCCTTCGTTTACTGATCATTACCTGAAAGTATCATCCAGTTTGGGTGAAAAAATATTGGCTGAGATTTCTGGAGATTCGTAATTTTTGGAAGCTTGGCAACCCCTTTCCATGAAAGTGTTTCTCGCCTTCAGTGCTTAGGGCTACATCAAGAGGAAACAAAACATAGAGATAGATCGTGAAACTACTTTACTGTGTCAAGTTTCAAGAAGCTAGCACAAACCGTGTTGGATTTAGAGTTCCAAATACATCTATCAATATAGGAGAAAACAGAGTGATACCTAAAAATTCAAAGTGTTACTGGAAATGAACGCTTCAACATAGAAGAACGAAATTTGGAGAACCAAGTCGCCTTAGTGTACTGATCTTTACCTGAATGTATCATCCTGTTTGGGTGAAAAAATATTGGCTGAGATTTCTGGAGATTCGTAATTTTTGGAAGCTTGGCAACCCCTTTCCATGAAAGTGCTTCTCGCCAGTCACTGCTTAGAGCTACATCAAGAGGAAACAAAACATAGAGATAGAACGTGAAACTACTTTACTGTGTCAAGTTTCAAGAAGCTAGCACAAACCGTGTTGGATTTAGAGTTCCAAATACATCTATCAATATAGGAGAAAACAGAGTGAAACCTAAAAATTCAAAGTGTTACTGGAAATGAACGCTTCAACATAGAAGAACGAAATTTGGGGAACCAAGTCGCCTTCGTTTACTGATCATTACCTGAAAGTATCATCCAGTTTGGGTGAAAAAATATTGGCTGAGATTTCTGGAGATTCGTAATTTTTGGAAGCTTGGCAACCCCTTTCCATGAAAGTGTTTCTCGCCTTCAGTGCTTAGGGCTACATCAAGAGGAAACAAAACATAGAGATAGATCGTGAAACTACTTTACTGTGTCAAGTTTCAAGAAGCTAGCACAAACCGTGTTGGATTTAGAGTTCCAAATACATCTATCAATATAGGAGAAAACAGAGTGATACCTAAAAATTCAAAGTGTTACTGGAAATGAACGCTTCAACATAGAAGAACGAAATTTGGAGAACCAAGTCGCCTTAGTGTACTGATCATTACCTGAAAGTATCATCCTGTTTGGGTGAAAAAATATTTGCTGAGATTTCTGGAGATTCGTAATTTTTGGAAGCTTGGCAACCCCTTTCCATGAAAGTGCTTCTCGCCAGTCACTGCTTAGGGCTACATCAAGAGGAAACAAACCATAGAGATAGAACGTGAAACTACTTTACTGTGTCAAGTTTCAAGAAGCTAGCACAAACCGTGTTGGATTTAGAGTTCCAAATACATCTATCAATATAGGAGAAAACAGAGTGATACCTAAAAATTCAAAGTGTTACTGGAAATGAACGCTTCAACATAGAAGAACGAAATTTGGGGAACCAAGTCGCATTCGTTTACTGATCATTACCTGAAAGTATCATCCAGTTTGGGTGAAAAAATATTGGCTGAGATTTCTGGAGATTCGTAATTTTTGGAAGCTTGGCAACCCCTTTCCATGAAAGTGTTTCTCGCCTTCAGTGCTTAGGGCTACATCAAGAGGAAACAAAACATAGAGATAGATCGTGAAACTACTTTACTGTGTCAAGTTTCAAGAAGCTAGCACAAACCGTGTTGGATTTAGAGTTCCAAATATATCTATCAATATAGGAGAAAACAGAGTGATACCTAAAAATTCAAAGTGTTACTGGAAATGAACGCTTCAACATAGAAGAACGAAATTTGGAGAACCAAGTCGCCTTAGTGTACTGATCTTTACCTGAAAGTATCATCCTGTTTGGGTGAAAAAATATTGGCTGAGATTTCTGGAGATTCGTAATTTTTGGAAGCTTGGCAACCCCTTTCCATGAAAGTGCTTCTCGCCAGTCACTGCTTAGAGCTACATCAAGAGGAAACAAAACATAGAGATAGAACGTGAAACTACTTTACTGTGTCAAGTTTCAAGAAGCTAGCACAAACCGTGTTGGATTTAGAGTTCCAAATACATCTATCAATATAAGAGAAAACAGAGTGAAACCTAAAAATTCAAAGTGTTACTGGAAATGAACGCTTCAACATAGAAGAACGAAATTTGGGGAACCAAGTCGCCTTCGTTTACTGATCATTACCTGAAAGTATCATCCAGTTTGGGTGAAAAAATATTGGCTGAGATTTCTGGAGCTTCGTAATTTTTGGAAGCTTGGCAACCCCTTTCCATGAAAGTGTTTCTCGCCTTCAGTGCTTAGGGCTACATCAAGAGGAAACAAAACATAGAGATAGAACGTGAAACTACTTTACTGTGTCAAGTTTCAAGAAGCTAGCACAAACCGTGTTGGATTTAGAGTTCCAAATACATCTATCAATATAGGAGAAAACAGAGTGATACCTAAAAATTCAAAGTGTTACTGGAAATGAACGCTTCAACATAGAAGAACGAAATTTGGGGAACCAAGTCGCCTTAGTGTACTGATCATTACCTGAAAGTATCATCCAGTTTGGGTGAAAAAATATTGGCTGAGATTTCTGGAGATTCGTAATTTTTGGAAGCTTGGCAACCCCTTTCCATGAAAGTGTTTCTCGCCTTCAGTGCTTAGGGCTACATCAAGAGGAAACAAAACATAGAGATAGATCGTGAAACTACTTTACTGTGTCAAGTTTCAAGAAGCTAGCACAAACCGTGTTGGATTTAGAGTTCCAAATACATCTATCAATATAGGAGAAAACAGAGTGATACCTAAAAATTCAAAGTGTTACTGGAAATGAACGCTTCAACATAGAAGAACGAAATTTGGAGAACCAAGTCACCTTAGTGTACTGATCATTACCTGAAAGTATCATCCTGTTTGGGTGAAAAAATATTGGCTGAGATTTCTGGAGATTCGTAATTTTTGGAAGCTTGGCAACCCCTTTCCATGAAAGTGCTTCTCGCCAGTCACTGCTTAGGGCTACATCAAGAGGAAACAAACCATAGAGATAGAACGTGAAACTACTTTACTGTGTCAAGTTTCAAGAAGCTAGCACAAACCGTGTTGGATTTAGAGTTCCAAATACATCTATCAATATAGGAGAAAACAGAGTGAAACCTAAAAATTCAAAGTGTTACTGGAAATGAACGCTTCAACATAGAAGAACGAAATTTGGGGAACCAAGTCGCCTTCGTTTACTGATCATTACCTGAAAGTATCATCCAGTTTGGGTGAAAAAATATTGGCTGAGATTTCTGGAGATTCGTAATTTTTGGAAGCTTGGCAACCCCTTTCCATGAAAGTGTTTCTCGCCTTCAGTGCTTAGGGCTACATCAAGAGGAAACAAAACATAGAGATAGATCGTGAAACTACTTTACTGTGTCAAGTTTCAAGAAGCTAGCACAAACCGTGTTGGATTTAGAGTTCCAAATACATCTATCAATATAGGAGAAAACAGAGTGATACCTAAAAATTCAAAGTGTTACTGGAAATGAACGCTTCAACATAGAAGAACGAAATTTGGAGAACCAAGTCGCCTTAGTGTACTGATCATTACCTGAAAGTATCATCCTGTTTGGGTGAAAAAATATTTGCTGAGATTTCTGGAGATTCGTAATTTTTGGAAGCTTGGCAACCCCTTTCCATGAAAGTGCTTCTCGCCAGTCACTGCTTAGGGCTACATCAAGAGGAAACAAACCATAGAGATAGAACGTGAAACTACTTTACTGTGTCAAGTTTCAAGAAGCTAGCACAAACCGTGTTGGATTTAGAGTTCCAAATACATCTATCAATATAGGAGAAAACAGAGTGAAACCTAAAAATTCAAAGTGTTACTGGAAATGAATGCTTCAACATAGAAGAACGAAATTTGGGGAACCAAGTCGCCTTCGTTTACTGATCATTACCTGAAAGTATCATCCAGTTTGGGTGAAAAAATATTGGCTGAGATTTCTGGAGATTCGTAATTTTTGGAAGCTTGGCAACCCCTTTCCATGAAAGTGTTTCTCGCCTTCAGTGCTTAGGGCTACATCAAGAGGAAACAAAACATAGAGATAGATCGTGAAACTACTTTACTGTGTCAAGTTTCAAGAAGCTAGCACAAACCGTGTTGGATTTAGAGTTCCAAATACATCTATCAATATAGGAGAAAACAGAGTGATACCTAAAAATTCAAAGTGTTACTGGAAATGAACGCTTCAACATAGAAGAACGAAATTTGGAGAACCAAGTCGCCTTAGTGTACTGATCTTTACCTGAAAGTATCATCCTGTTTGGGTGAAAAAATATTGGCTGAGATTTCTGGAGATTCGTAATTTTTGGAAGCTTGGCAACCCCTTTCCATGAAAGTGCTTCTCGCCAGTCACTGCTTAGAGCTACATCAAGAGGAAACAAAACATAGAGATAGAACGTGAAACTACTTTACTGTGTCAAGTTTCAAGAAGCTAGCACAAACCGTGTTGGATTTAGAGTTCCAAATACATCTATCAATATAGGAGAAAACAGAGTGAAACCTAAAAATTCAAACTGTTACTGGAAATGAACGCTTCAACATAGAAGAACGAAATTTGGGGAACCAAGTCGCCTTCGTTTACTGATCATTACCTGAAAGTATCATCCAGTTTGGGTGAAAAAATATTGGCTGAGAATTCTGGAGATTCGTAATTTTTGGAAGCTTGGCAACCCCTTTCCATGAAAGTGTTTCTCGCCTTCAGTGCTTAGGGCTACATCAACAGGAAACAAAACATAGAGATAGAACGTGAAACTACTTTACTGTGTCAAGTTTCAAGAAGCTAGCACAAACCGTGTTGGATTTAGAGTTCCAAATACATCTATCAATATAGGAGAAAACAGAGTGATACCTAAAAATTCAAAGTGTTACTGGAAATGAACGCTTCAACATAGAAGAACGAAATTTGGGGAACCAAGTCGCCTTAGTGTACTGATCATTACCTGAAAGTATCATCCAGTTTGGGTGAAAAAATATTGGCTGAGATTTCTGGAGATTCGTAATTTTTGGAAGCTTGGCAACCCCTTTCCATGAAAGTGTTTCTCGCCTTCAGTGCTTAGGGCTACATCAAGAGGAAACAAAACATAGAGATAGATCGTGAAACTACTTTACTGTGTCAAGTTTCAAGAAGCTAGCACAAACCGTGTTGGATTTAGAGTTCCAAATACATCTATCAATATAGGAGAAAACAGAGTGAAACCTAAATATTCAAAGTGTTACTGGAAATGAACGCTTCAACATAGAAGAACGAAATTTGGGGAACCAAGTCGCATTCGTTTACTGATCATTACCTGAAAGTATCATCCAGTTTGGGTGAAAAAATATTGGCTGAGATTTCTGGAGATTCGTAATTTTTGGAAGCTTGGCAACCCCTTTCCATGAAAGTGTTTCTCGCCTTCAGGGCTTAGGGCTACATCAAGAGGAAACAAAACATAGAGATAGATCGTGAAACTACTTTACTGTGTCAAGTTTCAAGAAGCTAGCACAAACCGTGTTGGATTTAGAGTTCCAAATATATCTATCAATATAGGAGAAAACAGAGTGATACCTAAAAATTCAAAGTGTTACTGGAAATGAACGCTTCAACATAGAAGAACGAAATTTGGAGAACCAAGTCGCCTTAGTGTACTGATCTTTACCTGAAAGTATCATCCTGTTTGGGTGAAAAAATATTGGCTGAGATTTCTGGAGATTCGTAATTTTTGGAAGCTTGGCAACCCCTTTCCATGAAAGTGCTTCTCGCCAGTCACTGCTTAGAGCTACATCAAGAGGAAACAAAACATAGAGAAAGAACGTGAAACTACTTTACTGTGTCAAGTTTCAAGAAGCTAGCACAAACCGTGTTGGATTTAGAGTTCCAAATACATCTATCAATATAGGAGAAAACAGAGTGAAACCTAAAAATTCAAACTGTTACTGGAAATGAACGCTTCAACATAGAAGAACGAAATTTGGGGAACCAAGTCGCCTTCGTTTACTGATCATTACCTGAAAGTATCATCCAGTTTGGGTGAAAAAATATTGGCTGAGATTTCTGGAGCTTCGTAATTTTTGGAAGCTTGGCAACCCCTTTCCATGAAAGTGTTTCTCGCCTTCAGTGCTTAGGGCTACATCAAGAGGAAACAAACCATAGAGATAGAACGTGAAACTACTTTACTGTGTCAAGTTTCAAGAAGCTAGCACAAACCGTGTTGGATTTAGAGTTCCAAATACATCTATCAATATAGGAGAAAACAGAGTGAAACCTAAAAATTCAAAGTGTTACTGGAAATGAACGCTTCAACATAGAAGAACGAAATTTGGAAAACCAAGTCGCCTTAGTGTACTGATCATTACCTGAAAGTATCATCCAGTTTGGGTGAAAATATATTGGCTGAGATTTCTGGAGATTCGTAATTTTTGGAAGCTTGGCAACCCCTTTCCATGTAAGTGTTTCTCGCCAATCAGTGCTTAGGGCTACATCAAGAGGAAACAAACCATAGAGATAGAACGTGAAACTACTTTACTGTGTCAAGTTTCAAAAAGCTAGCACAATCCGTGTCGGATTTAGAGTTCCAAATACATCTATCAATATAGGAGAAAACAGAGTGATACCTAAAAATTCAAAGTGTTACTGGAAATGAACGCTTCAACATAGAAGAACGAAATTTGGGGAACCAAGTCGCCTTCGTGTACTGATCATTACCTGAAAGTATCATCCAGTTTGGGTGAAAAAATATTTGCTGAGATTTCTGGAGATTCGTAATTTTTGGAAGCTTGGCAACCCCTTTCCATGAAAGTGCTTCTCGCCAGTCACTGCTTAGGGCTACATCAAGAGGAAACAAAACATAGAGATAGAACGTGAAACTACTTTACTGTGTCAAGTTTCAAGAAGCTAGCACAAACCGTGTTGGATTTAGAGTTCCAAATACATCTATCAATATAGGAGAAAACATAGTGAAACCTAAAAATTCAAACTGTTACTGGAAATGAACGCTTCAACATAGAAGAACGAAATTTGGGGAACCAAGTCGCCTTCGTTTACTGATCATTACCTGAAAGTATCATCCAGTTTGGGTGAAAAAATATTTGCTGAGATTTCTGGAGATTCGTAATTTTTGGAAGCTTGGCAACCCCTTTCTTTGAAAGTGTTTCTCGCCAGTCAGTGCTTAGGGTACATCAAGAGGAAACAAACCATAGAGATAGAACGTGAAACTACTTTACTGTGTCAAGTTTCAAGAAGCTAGCACAAACCGTGTTGGATTTAGAGTTCCAAATACATCTATCAATATAGGAGAAAACAGAGTGAAACCTAAAAATTCAAAGTGTTACTGGAAATGAACGCTTCAACATAGAAGAACGAAATTTGGGGAACCAAGTCGCCTTCGTTTACTGATCATTACCTGAAAGTATCATCCAGTTTGGGTGAAAAAATATTGGCTGAGATTTCTGGAGATTCGTAATTTTTGGAAGCTTGGCAACCCCTTTCCATGAAAGTGTTTCTCGCCTTCAGTGCTTAGGGCTACATCAAGAGGAAACAAAACATAGAGATAGATCGTGAAACTACTTTACTGTGTCAAGTTTCAAGAAGCTAGCACAAACCGTGTTGGATTTAGAGTTCCAAATACATCTATCAATATAGGAGAAAACAGAGTGATACCTAAAAATTAAAAGTGTTACTGGAAATGAACGCTTCAACATAGAAGAACGAAATTTGGAGAACCAAGTCGCCTTAGTGTACTGATCATTACCTGAAAGTATCATCCTGTTTGGGTGAAAAAATATTGGCTGAGATTTCTGGAGATTCGTAATTTTTGGAAGCTTGGCAACCCCTTTCCATGAAAGTGCTTCTCGCCAGTCACTGCTTAGGGCTACATCAAGAGGAAACAAACCATAGAGATAGAACGTGAAACTACTTTACTGTGTCAAGTTTCAAGAAGCTAGCACAAACCGTGTTGGATTTAGAGTTCCAAATACATCTATCAATATAGGAGAAAACAGAGTGAAACCTAAAAATTCAAAGTGTTACTGGAAATGAACGCTTCAACATAGAAGAACGAAATTTGTGGAACCAAGTCGCCTTCGTTTACTGATCATTACCTGAAAGTATCATCCAGTTTGGGTGAAAAAATATTGGCTGAGATTTCTGGAGATTCGTAATTTTTGGAAGCTTGGCAACCCCTTTCCATGAAAGTGTTTCTCGCCTTCAGTGCTTAGGGCTACATGAAGAGGAAACAAAACATAGAGATAGATCGTGAAACTACTTTACTGTGTCAAGTTTCAAGAAGCTAGCACAAACCGTGTTGGATTTAGAGTTCCAAATACATCTATCAATATAGGAGAAAACAGAGTGATACCTAAAAATTCAAAGTGTTACTGGAAATGAACGCTTCAACATAGAAGAACGAAATTTGGAGAACCAAGTCGCCTTAGTGTACTGATCATTACCTGAAAGTATCATCCTGTTTGGGTGAAAAAATATTGGCTGAGATTTCTGGAGATTCGTAATTTTTGGAAGCTTGGCAACCCCTTTCCATGAAAGTGCTTCTCGCCAGTCACTGCTTAGGGCTACATCAAGAGGAAACAAACCATAGAGATAGAACGTGAAACTACTTTACTGTGTCAAGTTTCAAGAAGCTAGCACAAACCGTGTTGGATTTAGAGTTCCAAATACATCTATCAATATAGGAGAAAACAGAGTGAAACCTAAAAATTCAAAGTGTTACTGGAAATGAACGCTTCAACATAGAAGAACGAAATTTGGGGAACCAAGTCGCCTTCGTTTACTGATCATTACCTGAAAGTATCATCCAGTTTGGGTGAAAAAATATTGGCTGAGATTTCTGGAGCTTCGTAATTTTTGGAAGCTTGGCAACCCCTTTCCATGAAAGTGTTTCTCGCCTTCAGTGCTTAGGGCTACATCAAGAGGAAACAAAACATAGAGATAGATCGTGAAACTACTTTACTGTGTCAAGTTTCAAGAAGCTAGCACAAACCGTGTTGGATTTAGAGTTCCAAATACATCTATCAATATAGGAGAAAACAGAGTGATACCTAAAAATTCAAAGTGTTACTGGAAATGAACGCTTCAACATAGAAGAACGAAATTTGGGGAACCAAGTCGCCTTAGTGTACTGTTCATTACCTGAAAGTATCATCCAGTTTGGGTGAAAATATATTGGCTGAGATTTCTGGAGATTCGTAATTTTTGGAAGCTTGGCAACCCCTTTCCATGTAAGTGTTTCTCGCCAATCAGTGCTTAGGGCTACATCAAGAGGAAACAAACCATAGAGATAGAGCTTGAAACTACTTTACTGTGTCAAGTTTCAAAAAGCTAGCACAATCCGTGTCGGATTTAGAGTTCCAAATACATCTATCAATATAGGAGAAAACAGAGTGATACCTAAAAATTCAAAGTGTTACTGGAAATGAACGCTTCAACATAGAAGAACGAAATTTGGGGAACCAAGTCGCCTTCGTGTACTGATCATTACCTGAAAGTATCATCCAGTTTGGGTGAAAAAATATTTGCTGAGATTTCTGGAGATTCGTAATTTTTGGAAGCTTGGCAACCCCTTTCCATGAAAGTGCTTCTCGCCAGTCACTGCTTAGGGCTACATCAAGAGGAAACAAAACATAGAGATAGAACGTGAAACTACTTTACTGTGTCAAGTTTCAAGAAGCTAGCACAAACCGTGTTGGATTTAGAGTTCCAAATACATCTATCAATATAGGAGAAAACATAGTGAAACCTAAAAATTCAAACTGTTACTGGAAATGAACGCTTCAACATAGAAGAACGAAATTTGGGGAACCAAGTCGCCTTCGTTTACTGATCATTACCTGAAAGTATCATCCAGTTTGGGTGAAAAAATATTTGCTGAGATTTCTGGAGATTCGTAATTTTTGGAAGCTTGGCAACCCCTTTCCTTGAAAGTGTTTCTCGCCAGTCAGTGCTTAGGGTACATCAAGAGGAAACAAACCATAGAGATAGAACGTGAAACTACTTTACTGTGTCAAGTTTCAAGAAGCTAGCACAAACCGTGTTGGATTTAGAGTTCCAAATACATCTATCAATATAGGAGAAAACAGAGTGAAACCTAAAAATTCAAAGTGTTACTGGAAATGAACGCTTCAACATAGAAGAACGAAATTTGGGGAACCAAGTCGCCTTCGTTTACTGATCATTACCTGAAAGTATCATCCAGTTTGGGTGAAAAAATATTGGCTGAGATTTCTGGAGATTCGTAATTTTTGGAAGCTTGGCAACCCCTTTCCATGAAAGTGTTTCTCGCCTTCAGTGCTTAGGGCTACATCAAGAGGAAACAAAACATAGAGATAGATCGTGAAACTACTTTACTGTGTCAAGTTTCAAGAAGCTAGCACAAACCGTGTTGGATTTAGAGTTCCAAATACATCTATCAATATAGGAGAAAACAGAGTGATACCTAAAAATTAAAAGTGTTACTGGAAATGAACGCTTCAACATAGAAGAACGAAATTTGGAGAACCAAGTCGCCTTAGTGTACTGATCATTACCTGAAAGTATCATCCTGTTTGGGTGAAAAAATATTGGCTGAGATTTCTGGAGATTCGTAATTTTTGGAAGCTTGGCAACCCCTTTCCATGAAAGTGCTTCTCGCCAGTCACTGCTTAGGGCTACATCAAGAGGAAACAAACCATAGAGATAGAACGTGAAACTACTTTACTGTGTCAAGTTTCAAGAAGCTAGCACAAACCGTGTTGGATTTAGAGTTCCAAATACATCTATCAATATAGGAGAAAACAGAGTGAAACCTAAAAATTCAAAGTGTTACTGGAAATGAACGCTTCAACATAGAAGAACGAAATTTGGGGAACCAAGTCGCCTTCGTTTACTGATCATTACCTGAAAGTATCATCCAGTTTGGGTGAAAAAATATTGGCTGAGATTTCTGGAGATTCGTAATTTTTGGAAGCTTGGCAACCCCTTTCCATGAAAGTGTTTCTCGCCTTCAGTGCTTAGGGCTACATCAAGAGGAAACAAAACATAGAGATAGATCGTGAAACTACTTTACTGTGTCAAGTTTCAAGAAGCTAGCACAAACCGTGTTGGATTTAGAGTTCCAAATACATCTATCAATATAGGAGAAAACAGAGTGATACCTAAAAATTCAAAGTGTTACTGGAAATGAACGCTTCAACATAGAAGAACGAAATTTGGAGAACCAAGTCGCCTTAGTGTACTGATCATTACCTGAAAGTATCATCCAGTTTGGGTGAAAAAATATTGGCTGAGATTTCTGGAGATTCGTAATTTTTGGAAGCTTGGCAACCCCTTTCCATGAAAGTGCTTCTCGCCAGTCACTGCTTAGGGCTACATCAAGAGGAAACAAACCATAGAGATAGAACGTGAAACTACTTTACTGTGTCAAGTTTCAAGAAGCTAGCACAAACCGTGTTGGATTTAGAGTTCCAAATACATCTATCAATATAGGAGAAAACAGAGTGAAACCTAAAAATTCAAAGTGTTACTGGAAATGAACGCTTCAACATAGAAGAACGAAATTTGGGGAACCAAGTCGCCTTCGTTTACTGATCATTACCTGAAAGTATCATCCAGTTTGGGTGAAAAAATATTTGCTGAGATTTCTGGAGATTCGTAATTTTTGGAAGCTTGGCAACCCCTTTCCATGAAAGTGTTTCTCGCCTTCAGTGCTTAGGGCTACATCAAGAGGAAACAAAACATAGAGATAGATCGTGAAACTACTTTACTGTGTCAAGTTTCAAGAAGCTAGCACAAACCGTGTTGGATTTAGAGTTCCAAATACATCTATCAATATAGGAGAAAACAGAGTGATACCTAAAAATTCAAAGTGTTACTGGAAATGAACGCTTCAACATAGAAGAACGAAATTTGGAGAACCAAGTCGCCTTAGTGTACTGATCTTTACCTGAAAGTATCATCCTGTTTGGGTGAAAAAATATTGGCTGAGATTTCTGGAGATTCATAATTTTTGGAAGCTTGGCAACCCCTTTCCATGAAAGTGCTTCTCGCCAGTCACTTCTTAGAGCTACATCAAGAGGAAACAAAACATAGAGATAGAACGTGAAACTACTTTACTGTGTCAAGTTTCAAGAAGCTAGCACAAACCGTGTTGGATTTAGAGTTCCAAATACATCTATCAATATAGGAGAAAACAGAGTGAAACCTAAAAATTCAAACTGTTACTGGAAATGAACGCTTCAACATAGAAGAACGAAATTTGGGGAACCAAGTCGCCTTCGTTTACTGATCATTACCTGAAAGTATCATCCAGTTTGGGTGAAAAAATATTGGCTGAGATTTCTGGAGATTCGTAATTTTTGGAAGCTTGGCAACCCCTTTCCATGAAAGTGTTTCTCGCCTTCAGTGCTTAGGGCTACATCAAGAGGAAACAAAACATAGAGATAGATCGTGAAACTACTTTACTGTGTCAAGTTTCAAGAAGCTAGCACAAACCGTGTTGGATTTAGAGTTCCAAATACATCTATCAATATAGGAGAAAACAGAGTGAAACCTAAAAATTCAAACTGTTACTGGAAATGAACGCTTCAACATAGAAGAACGAAATTTGGGGAACCAAGTCGCCTTAGTGTACTGATCATTACCTGAAAGTATCATCCTGTTTGGGTGAAAAAATATTGGCTGAGATTTCTGGAGATTCGTAATTTTTGGAAGCTTGGCAACCCCTTTCCATGAAAGTGCTTCTCGCCAGTCACTGCTTAGGGCTACATCAAGAGGAAACAAACCATAGAGATAGAACGTGAAACTACTTTACTGTGTCAAGTTTCAAGAAGCTAGCACAAACCGTGTTGGATTTAGAGTTCCAAATACATCTATCAATATAGGAGAAAACAGAGTGAAACCTAAAAATTCAAACTGTTACTGGAAATGAACGCTTCAACATAGAAGAACGAAATTTGGGGAACCAAGTCGCATTCGTTTACTGATCATTACCTGAAAGTATCATCCAGTTTGGGTGAAAAAATATTGGCTGAGATTTCTGGAGATTCGTAATTTTTGGAAGCTTGGCAACCCCTCTCCATGAAAGTGTTTCTCGCCTTCAGTGCTTAGGGCTACATCAAGAGGAAAAAAAACATAGAGATAGATCGTGAAACTACTTTACTGTGTCAAGTTTCAAGAAGCTAGCACAAACCGTGTTGGATTTAGAGTTCCAAATACATCTATCAATATAGGAGAAAACAGAGTGATACCTAGAAATTCAAAGTGTTACTGGAAATGAACGCTTCAACATAGAAGAACGAAATTTGGAGAACCAAGTCGCCTTAGTGTACTGATCTTTACCTGAAAGTATCATCCTGTTTGGGTGAAAAAATATTGGCTGAGATTTCTGGAGATTCGTAATTTTTGGAAGCTTGGCAACCCCTTTCCATGAAAGTGCTTCTCGCCAGTCACTGCTTAGAGCTACATCAAGAGGAAACAAAACATAGAGATAGAACGTGAAACTACTTTACTGTGTCAAGTTTCAAGAAGCTAGCACAAACCGTGTTGGATTTAGAGTTCCAAATACATCTATCAATATAGGAGAAAACAGAGTGAAACCTAAAAATTCAAACTGTTACTGGAAATGAACGCTTCAACATAGAAGAACGAAATTTGGGGAACCAAGTCGCCTTCGTTTACTGATCATTACCTGAAAGTATCATCCAGTCTGGGTGAAAAAATATTGGCTGAAAATTCTGGAGATTCGTAATTTTTGGAAGCTTGGCAACCCCTTTCCATGAAAGTGTTTCTCGCCTTCAGTGCTTAGGGCTACATCAACAGGAAACAAAACATAGAGATAGAACGTGAAACTACTTTACTGTGTCAAGTTTCAAGAAGCTAGCACAAACCGTGTTGGATTTAGAGTTCCAAATACATCTATCAATATAGGAGAAAACAGAGTGATACCTAAAAATTCAAAGTGTTACTGGAAATGAACGCTTCAACATAGAAGAACGAAATTTGGGGAACCAAGTCGCCTTAGTGTACTGATCATTACCTGAAAGTATCATCCAGTTTGGGTGAAAATATATTGGCTGAGATTTCTGGAGATTCGTAATTTTTGGAAGCTTGGCAACCCCTTTCCATGTAAGTGTTTCTCGCCAGTCAGTGCTTAGGGCTACATCAAGAGGAAACAAACCATAGAGATAGAACGTGAAACTACTTTACTGTGTCAAGTTTCAAAAAGCTAGCACAATCCGTGTCGGATTTAGAGTTCCAAATACATCTATCAATATAGGAGAAAACAGAGTGATACCTAAAAATTCAAAGTGTTACTGGAAATGAACGCTTCAACATAGAAGAACGAAATTTGGGGAACCAAGTCGCCTTCGTGTACTGATCATTACCTGAAAGTATCATCCAGTTTGGGTGAAAAAATATTTGCTGAGATTTCTGGAGATTCGTAATTTTTGGAAGCTTGGCAACCCCTTTCCATGAAAGTGCTTCTCGCCAGTCACTGCTTAGGGCTACATCAAGAGGAAACAAAACATAGAGATAGAACGTGAAACTACTTTACTGTGTCAAGTTTCAAGAAGCTAGCACAAACCGTGTTGGATTTAGAGTTCCAAATACATCTATCAATATAGGAGAAAACATAGTGAAACCTAAAAATTCAAACTGTTACTGGAAATGAACGCTTCAACATAGAAGAACGAAATTTGGGGAACCAAGTCGCCTTCGTTTACTGATCATTACCTGAAAGTATCATCCAGTTTGGGTGAAAAAATATTTGCTGAGATTTCTGGAGATTCGTAATTTTTGGAAGCTTGGCAACCCCTTTCCTTGAAAGTGTTTCTCGCCAGTCAGTGCTTAGGGTACATCAAGAGGAAACAAACCATAGAGATAGAACGTGAAACTACTTTACTGTGTCAAGTTTCAAGAAGCTAGCACAAACCGTGTTGGATTTAGAGTTCCAAATACATCTCTGAATATAGGAGAAAACAGAGTGAAACCTAAAAATTCAAACTGTTACTGGAAATGAACGCTTCAACATAGAAGAACGAAATTTGGGGAACCAAGTCGCCTTCGTGTACTGATCATTACCTGAAAGTATCATCCAGTTTGGGTGAAAAAATATTGGCTGAGGTTTCTGGAGATTCTTAATTTTTGGAAGCTTGGCAACCCCTTTCCATGAAAGTGTTTCTCGCCTTCACTACTTAGGGCTACATCAAGAGGAAACAAAACATAGAGATAGATCGTGAAACTACTTTACTGTGTCAAGTTTCAAGAAGCTAGCACAAACCGTGTTGGATTTAGAGTTCCAAATACATCTATCAATATAGGAGAAAACAGAGTGATACCTAAAAATTCAAAGTGTTACTGGAAATGAACGCTTCAACATAGAAGAACGAAATTTGGAGAACCAAGTCGCCTTAGTGTACTGATCATTACCTGAAAGTATCATCCTGTTTGGGTGAAAAAATATTGGCTGAGATTTCTGGAGATTCGTAATTTTTGGAAGCTTGGCAACCCCTTTCCATGAAAGTGCTTCTCGCCAGTCACTGCTTAGGGCTACATCAAGAGGAAAAAAACCATAGAGATAGAACGTGAAACTACTTTACTGTGTCAAGTTTCAAGAAGCTAGCACAAACCGTGTTGGATTTAGAGTTCCAAATACATCTATCAATATAGGAGAAAACAGAGTGAAACCTAAAAATTCAAACTGTTACTGGAAATGAACGCTTCAACATAGAAGAACGAAATTTGGGGAACCAAGTCGCCTTCGTTTACTGATCATTACCTGAAAGTATCATCCAGTTTGGGTGAAAAAATATTGGCTGAGATTTCTGGAGATTCGTAATTTTTGGAAGCTTGGCAACCCCTTTCCATGAAAGTGTTTCTCGCCTTCAGTGCTTAGGGCTACATCAAGAGGAAACAAAACATAGAGATAGATCGTGAAACTACTTTACTGTGTCAAGTTTCAAGAAGCTAGCACAAACCGTGTTGGATTTAGAGTTCCAAATACATCTATCAATATAGGAGAAAACAGAGTGATACCTAAAAATTCAAAGTGTTACTGGAAATGAACGCTTCAACATAGAAGAACGAAATTTGGAGAACCACGTCGCCTTAGTGTACTGATCTTTACCTGAACGTATCATCCTGTTTGGGTGAAAAAATATTGGCTGAGATTTCTGGAGATTCGTAATTTTTGGAAGCTTGGCAACCCCTTTCCATGAAAGTGCTTCTCGCCAGTCACTGCTTAGGGCTACATCAAGAGGAAACAAAACATAGAGATAGAACGTGAAACTACTTTACTGTGTCAAGTTTCAAGAAGCTAGCACAAACCGTGTTGGATTTAGAGTTCCAAATACATCTCTGAATATAGGAGAAAACAGAGTGAAACCTAAAAATTCAAACTGTTACTGGAAATGAACGCTTCAACATAGAAGAACGAAATTTGGGGAACCAAGTCGCCTTCGTGTACTGATCATTACCTGAAAGTATCATCCAGTTTGGGTGAAAAAATATTGGCTGAGATTTCTGGAGCTTCGTAATTTTTGGAAGCTTGGCAACCCCTTTCCATGAAAGTGTTTCTCGCCTTCAGTGCTTAGGGCTACATCAAGAGGAAACAAAACATAGAGATAGAACGTGAAACTACTTTACTGTGTCAAGTTTCAAGAAGCTAGCACAAACCGTGTTGGATTTAGAGTTCCAAATACATCTATCAATATAGGAGAAAACAGAGTGATACCTAAAAATTCAAAGTGTTACTGGAAATGAACGCTTCAACATAGAAGAACGAAATTTGGGGAACCAAGTCGCCTTAGTGTACTGATCATTACCTGAAAGTATCATCCAGTTTGGGTGAAAAAATATTGGCTGAGATTTCTGGAGATTCGTAATTTTTGGAAGCTTGGCAACCCCTTTCCATGAAAGTGTTTCTCGCCTTCAGTGCTTAGGGCTACATCAAGAGGAAACAAAACATAGAGATAGATCGTGAAACTACTTTACTGTGTCAAGTTTCAAGAAGCTAGCACAAACCGTGTTGGATTTAGAGTTCCAAATACATCTATCAATATAGGAGAAAACAGAGTGATACCTAAAAATTCAAAGTGTTACTGGAAATGAACGCTTCAACATAGAAGAACGAAATTTGGAGAACCAAGTCACCTTAGTGTACTGATCATTACCTGAAAGTATCATCCTGTTTGGGTGAAAAAATATTGGCTGAGATTTCTGGAGATTCGTAATTTTTGGAAGCTTGGCAACCCCTTTCCATGAAAGTGCTTCTCGCCAGTCACTGCTTAGGGCTACATCAAGAGGAAACAAACCATAGAGATAGAACGTGAAACTACTTTACTGTGTCAAGTTTCAAGAAGCTAGCACAAACCGTGTTGGATTTAGAGTTCCAAATACATCTATCAATATAGGAGAAAACAGAGTGAAACCTAAAAATTCAAAGTGTTACTGGAAATGAACGCTTCAACATAGAAGAACGAAATTTGGGGAACCAAGTCGCCTTAGTGTACTGATCATTACCTGAAAGTATCATCCAGTTTGGGTGAAAAAATATTGGCTGAGATTTCTGGAGATTCGTAATTTTTGGAAGCTTGGCAACCCCTTTCCATGAAAGTGTTTCTCGCCTTCAGTGCTTAGGGCTACATCAAGAGGAAACAAAACATAGAGATAGATCGTGAAACTACTTTACTGTGTCAAGTTTCAAGAAGCTAGCACAAACCGTGTTGGATTTAGAGTTCCAAATACATCTATCAATATAGGAGAAAACAGAGTGATACCTAAAAATTCAAAGTGTTACTGGAAATGAACGCTTCAACATAGAAGAACGAAATTTGGAGAACCAAGTCGCCTTAGTGTACTGATCATTACCTGAAAGTATCATCCTGTTTGGGTGAAAAAATATTTGCTGAGATTTCTGGAGATTCGTAATTTTTGGAAGCTTGGCAACCCCTTTCCATGAAAGTGCTTCTCGCCAGTCACTGCTTAGGGCTACATCAAGAGGAAACAAACCATAGAGATAGAACGTGAAACTACTTTACTGTGTCAAGTTTCAAGAAGCTAGCACAAACCGTGTTGGATTTAGAGTTCCAAATACATCTATCAATATAGGAGAAAACAGAGTGAAACCTAAAAATTCAAAGTGTTACTGGAAATGAATGCTTCAACATAGAAGAACGAAATTTGGGGAACCAAGTCGCCTTCGTTTACTGATCATTACCTGAAAGTATCATCCAGTTTGGGTGAAAAAATATTGGCTGAGATTTCTGGAGATTCGTAATTTTTGGAAGCTTGGCAACCCCTTTCCATGAAAGTGTTTCTCGCCTTCAGTGCTTAGGGCTACATCAAGAGGAAACAAAACATAGAGATAGATCGTGAAACTACTTTACTGTGTCAAGTTTCAAGAAGCTAGCACAAACCGTGTTGGATTTAGAGTTCCAAATACATCTATCAATATAGGAGAAAACAGAGTGATACCTAAAAATTCAAAGTGTTACTGGAAATGAACGCTTCAACATAGAAGAACGAAATTTGGAGAACCAAGTCGCCTTAGTGTACTGATCTTTACCTGAAAGTATCATCCTGTTTGGGTGAAAAAATATTGGCTGAGATTTCTGGAGATTCGTAATTTTTGGAAGCTTGGCAACCCCTTTCCATGAAAGTGCTTCTCGCCAGTCACTGCTTAGAGCTACATCAAGAGGAAACAAAACATAGAGATAGAACGTGAAACTACTTTACTGTGTCAAGTTTCAAGAAGCTAGCACAAACCGTGTTGGATTTAGAGTTCCAAATACATCTATCAATATAGGAGAAAACAGAGTGAAACCTAAAAATTCAAACTGTTACTGGAAATGAACGCTTCAACATAGAAGAACGAAATTTGGGGAACCAAGTCGCCTTCGTTTACTGATCATTACCTGAAAGTATCATCCAGTTTGGGTGAAAAAATATTGGCTGAGAATTCTGGAGATTCGTAATTTTTGGAAGCTTGGCAACCCCTTTCCATGAAAGTGTTTCTCGCCTTCAGTGCTTAGGGCTACATCAACAGGAAACAAACCATAGAGATAGAACGTGAAACTACTTTACTGTGTCAAGTTTCAAGAAGCTAGCACAAACCGTGTTGGATTTAGAGTTCCAAATACATCTATCAATATCGGAGAAAACAGAGTGATACCTAAAAATTCAAAGTGTTACTGGAAATGAACGCTTCAACATAGAAGAACGAAATTTGGGGAACCAAGTCGCCTTAGTGTACTGATCATTACCTGAAAGTATCATCCAGTTTGGGTGAAAAAATATTGGCTGAGATTTCTGGAGATTCGTAATTTTTGGAAGCTTGGCAACCCCTTTCCATGAAAGTGTTTCTCGCCTTCAGTGCTTAGGGCTACATCAAGAGGAAACAAAACATAGAGATAGATCGTGAAACTACTTTACTGTGTCAAGTTTCAAGAAGCTAGCACAAACCGTGTTGGATTTAGAGTTCCAAATACATCTATCAATATAGGAGAAAACAGAGTGAAACCTAAAAATTCAAACTGTTACTGGAAATGAACGCTTCAACATAGAAGAACGAAATTTGGGGAACCAAGTCGCCTTAGTGTACTGATCATTACCTGAAAGTATCATCCTGTTTGGGTGAAAAATATTTGCTGAGATTTCTGGAGATTCGTAATTTTTGGAAGCTTGGCAACCCCTTTCCATGAAAGTGCTTCTCGCCAGTCACTGCTTAGGGCTACATCAAGAGGAAACAAACCATAGAGATAGAACGTGAAACTACTTTACTGTGTCAAGTTTCAAGAAGCTAGCACAAACCGTGTTGGATTTAGAGTTCCAAATACATCTATCAATATAGGAGAAAACAGAGTGAAACCTAAATATTCAAAGTGTTACTGGAAATGAACGCTTCAACATAGAAGAACGAAATTTGGGGAACCAAGTCGCATTCGTTTACTGATCATTACCTGAAAGTATCATCCAGTTTGGGTGAAAAAATATTGGCTGAGATTTCTGGAGATTCGTAATTTTTGGAAGCTTGGCAACCCCTTTCCATGAAAGTGTTTCTCGCCTTCAGGGCTTAGGGCTACATCAAGAGGAAACAAAACATAGAGATAGATCGTGAAACTACTTTACTGTGTCAAGTTTCAAGAAGCTAGCACAAACCGTGTTGGATTTAGAGTTCCAAATATATCTATCAATATAGGAGAAAACAGAGTGATACCTAAAAATTCAAAGTGTTACTGGAAATGAACGCTTCAACATAGAAGAACGAAATTTGGAGAACCAAGTCGCCTTAGTGTACTGATCTTTACCTGAAAGTATCATCCTGTTTGGGTGAAAAAATATTGGCTGAGATTTCTGGAGATTCGTAATTTTTGGAAGCTTGGCAACCCCTTTCCATGAAAGTGCTTCTCGCCAGTCACTGCTTAGAGCTACATCAAGAGGAAACAAAACATAGAGAAAGAACGTGAAACTACTTTACTGTGTCAAGTTTCAAGAAGCTAGCACAAACCGTGTTGGATTTAGAGTTCCAAATACATCTATCAATATAGGAGAAAACAGAGTGAAACCTAAAAATTCAAACTGTTACTGGAAATGAACGCTTCAACATAGAAGAACGAAATTTGGGGAACCAAGTCGCCTTCGTTTACTGATCATTACCTGAAAGTATCATCCAGTTTGGGTGAAAAAATATTGGCTGAGATTTCTGGAGCTTCGTAATTTTTGGAAGCTTGGCAACCCCTTTCCATGAAAGTGTTTCTCGCCTTCAGTGCTTAGGGCTACATCAAGAGGAAACAAACCATAGAGATAGAACGTGAAACTACTTTACTGTGTCAAGTTTCAAGAAGCTAGCACAAACCGTGTTGGATTTAGAGTTCCAAATACATCTATCAATATAGGAGAAAACAGAGTGAAACCTAAAAATTCAAAGTGTTACTGGAAATGAACGCTTCAACATAGAAGAACGAAATTTGGGGAACCAAGTCGCCTTAGTGTACTGATCATTACCTGAAAGTATCATCCAGTTTGGGTGAAAATATATTGGCTGAGATTTCTGGAGATTCGTAATTTTTGGAAGCTTGGCAACCCCTTTCCATGTAAGTGTTTCTCGCCAATCAGTGCTTAGGGCTACATCAAGAGGAAACAAACCATAGAGATAGAACGTGAAACTACTTTACTGTGTCAAGTTTCAAAAAGCTAGCACAATCCGTGTCGGATTTAGAGTTCCAAATACATCTATCAATATAGGAGAAAACAGAGTGATACCTAAAAATTCAAAGTGTTACTGGAAATGAACGCTTCAACATAGAAGAACGAAATTTGGGGAACCAAGTCGCCTTCGTGTACTGATCATTACCTGAAAGTATCATCCAGTTTGGGTGAAAAAATATTTGCTGAGATTTCTGGAGATTCGTAATTTTTGGAAGCTTGGCAACCCCTTTCCATGAAAGTGCTTCTCGCCAGTCACTGCTTAGGGCTACATCAAGAGGAAACAAAACATAGAGATAGAACGTGAAACTACTTTACTGTGTCAAGTTTCAAGAAGCTAGCACAAACCGTGTTGGATTTAGAGTTCCAAATACATCTATCAATATAGGAGAAAACATAGTGAAACCTAAAAATTCAAACTGTTACTGGAAATGAACGCTTCAACATAGAAGAACGAAATTTGGGGAACCAAGTCGCCTTCGTTTACTGATCATTACCTGAAAGTATCATCCAGTTTGGGTGAAAAAATATTTGCTGAGATTTCTGGAGATTCGTAATTTTTGGAAGCTTGGCAACCCCTTTCTTTGAAAGTGTTTCTCGCCAGTCAGTGCTTAGGGTACATCAAGAGGAAACAAACCATAGAGATAGAACGTGAAACTACTTTACTGTGTCAAGTTTCAAGAAGCTAGCACAAACCGTGTTGGATTTAGAGTTCCAAATACATCTATCAATATAGGAGAAAACAGAGTGAAACCTAAAAATTCAAAGTGTTACTGGAAATGAACGCTTCAATATAGAAGAACGAAATTTGGGGAACCAAGTCGCCTTCGTTTACTGATCATTACCTGAAAGTATCATCCAGTTTGGGTGAAAAAATATTGGCTGAGATTTCTGGAGATTCGTAATTTTTGGAAGCTTGGCAACCCCTTTCCATGAAAGTGTTTCTCGCCTTCAGTGCTTAGGGCTACATCAAGAGGAAACAAAACATAGAGATAGATCATGAAACTACTTTACTGTGTCAAGTTTCAAGAAGCTAGCACAAACCGTGTTGGATTTAGAGTTCCAAATACATCTATCAATATAGGAGAAAACAGAGTGATACCTAAAAATTCAAAGTGTTACTGGAAATGAACGCTTCAACATAGAAGAACGAAATTTGGAGAACCAAGTCGCCTTAGTGTACTGATCATTACCTGAAAGTATCATCCTGTTTGGGTGAAAAAATATTGGCTGAGATTTCTGGAGATTCGTAATTTTTGGAAGCTTGGCAACCCCTTTCCATGAAAGTGCTTCTCGCCAGTCACTGCTTAGGGCTACATCAAGAGGAAACAAACCATAGAGATAGAACGTGAAACTACTTTACTGTGTCAAGTTTCAAGAAGCTAGCACAAACCGTGTTGGATTTAGAGTTCCAAATACATCTATCAATATAGGAGAAAACAGAGTGAAACCTAAAAATTCAAAGTGTTACTGGAAATGAACGCTTCAACATAGAAGAACGAAATTTGTGGAACCAAGTCGCCTTCGTTTACTGATCATTACCTGAAAGTATCATCCAGTTTGGGTGAAAAAATATTGGCTGAGATTTCTGGAGATTCGTAATTTTTGGAAGCTTGGCAACCCCTTTCCATGAAAGTGTTTCTCGCCTTCAGTGCTTAGGGCTACATCAAGAGGAAACAAAACATAGAGATAGATCGTGAAACTACTTTACTGTGTCAAGTTTCAAGAAGCTAGCACAAACCGTGTTGGATTTAGAGTTCCAAATACATCTATCAATATAGGAGAAAACAGAGTGATACCTAAAAATTCAAAGTGTTACTGGAAATGAACGCTTCAACATAGAAGAACGAAATTTGGAGAACCAAGTCGCCTTAGTGTACTGATCATTACCTGAAAGTATCATCCTGTTTGGGTGAAAAAATATTGGCTGAGATTTCTGGAGATTCGTAATTTTTGGAAGCTTGGCAACCCCTTTCCATGAAAGTGCTTCTCGCCAGTCACTGCTTAGGGCTACATCAAGAGGAAACAAACCATAGAGATAGAACGTGAAACTACTTTACTGTGTCAAGTTTCAAGAAGCTAGCACAAACCGTGTTGGATTTAGAGTTCCAAATACATCTATCAATATAGGAGAAAACAGAGTGAAACCTAAAAATTCAAAGTGTTACTGGAAATGAACGCTTCAACATAGAAGAACGAAATTTGGGGAACCAAGTCGCCTTCGTTTACTGATCATTACCTGAAAGTATCATCCAGTTTGGGTGAAAAAATATTGGCTGAGATTTCTGGAGCTTCGTAATTTTTGGAAGCTTGGCAACCCCTTTCCATGAAAGTGTTTCTCGCCTTCAGTGCTTAGGGCTACATCAAGAGGAAACAAAACATAGAGATAGATCGTGAAACTACTTTACTGTGTCAAGTTTCAAGAAGCTAGCACAAACCGTGTTGGATTTAGAGTTCCAAATACATCTATCAATATAGGAGAAAACAGAGTGATACCTAAAAATTCAAAGTGTTACTGGAAATGAACGCTTCAACATAGAAGAACGAAATTTGGGGAACCAAGTCGCCTTAGTGTACTGTTCATTACCTGAAAGTATCATCCAGTTTGGGTGAAAATATATTGGCTGAGATTTCTGGAGATTCGTAATTTTTGGAAGCTTGGCAACCCCTTTCCATGTAAGTGTTTCTCGCCAATCAGTGCTTAGGGCTACATCAAGAGGAAACAAACCATAGAGATAGAGCTTGAAACTACTTTACTGTGTCAAGTTTCAAAAAGCTAGCACAATCCGTGTCGGATTTAGAGTTCCAAATACATCTATCAATATAGGAGAAAACAGAGTGATACCTAAAAATTCAAAGTGTTACTGGAAATGAACGCTTCAACATAGAAGAACGAAATTTGGGGAACCAAGTCGCCTTCGTGTACTGATCATTACCTGAAAGTATCATCCAGTTTGGGTGAAAAAATATTTGCTGAGATTTCTGGAGATTCGTAATTTTTGGAAGCTTGGCAACCCCTTTCCATGAAAGTGCTTCTCGCCAGTCACTGCTTAGGGCTACATCAAGAGGAAACAAAACATAGAGATAGAACGTGAAACTACTTTACTGTGTCAAGTTTCAAGAAGCTAGCACAAACCGTGTTGGATTTAGAGTTCCAAATACATCTATCAATATAGGAGAAAACATAGTGAAACCTAAAAATTCAAACTGTTACTGGAAATGAACGCTTCAACATAGAAGAACGAAATTTGGGGAACCAAGTCGCCTTCGTTTACTGATCATTACCTGAAAGTATCATCCAGTTTGGGTGAAAAAATATTTGCTGAGATTTCTGGAGATTCGTAATTTTTGGAAGCTTGGCAACCCCTTTCCTTGAAAGTGTTTCTCGCCAGTCAGTGCTTAGGGTACATCAAGAGGAAACAAACCATAGAGATAGAACGTGAAACTACTTTACTGTGTCAAGTTTCAAGAAGCTAGCACAAACCGTGTTGGATTTAGAGTTCCAAATACATCTATCAATATAGGAGAAAACAGAGTGAAACCTAAAAATTCAAAGTGTTACTGGAAATGAACGCTTCAACATAGAAGAACGAAATTTGGGGAACCAAGTCGCCTTCGTTTACTGATCATTACCTGAAAGTATCATCCAGTTTGGGTGAAAAAATATTGGCTGAGATTTCTGGAGATTCGTAATTTTTGGAAGCTTGGCAACCCCTTTCCATGAAAGTGTTTCTCGCCTTCAGTGCTTAGGGCTACATCAAGAGGAAACAAAACATAGAGATAGATCGTGAAACTACTTTACTGTGTCAAGTTTCAAGAAGCTAGCACAAACCGTGTTGGATTTAGAGTTCCAAATACATCTATCAATATAGGAGAAAACAGAGTGATACCTAAAAATTAAAAGTGTTACTGGAAATGAACGCTTCAACATAGAAGAACGAAATTTGGAGAACCAAGTCGCCTTAGTGTACTGATCATTACCTGAAAGTATCTTCCTGTTTGGGTGAAAAAATATTGGCTGAGATTTCTGGAGATTCGTAATTTTTGGAAGCTTGGCAACCCCTTTCCATGAAAGTGCTTCTCGCCAGTCACTGCTTAGGGCTACATCAAGAGGAAACAAACCATAGAGATAGAACGTGAAACTACTTTACTGTGTCAAGTTTCAAGAAGCTAGCACAAACCGTGTTGGATTTAGAGTTCCAAATACATCTATCAATATAGGAGAAAACAGAGTGAAACCTAAAAATTCAAAGTGTTACTGGAAATGAACGCTTCAACATAGAAGAACGAAATTTGGGGAACCAAGTCGCCTTCGTTTACTGATCATTACCTGAAAGTATCATCCAGTTTGGGTGAAAAAATATTGGCTGAGATTTCTGGAGATTCGTAATTTTTGGAAGCTTGGCAACCCCTTTCCATGAAAGTGTTTCTCGCCTTCAGTGCTTAGGGCTACATCAAGAGGAAACAAAACATAGAGATAGATCGTGAAACTACTTTACTGTGTCAAGTTTCAAGAAGCTAGCACAAACCGTGTTGGATTTAGAGTTCCAAATACATCTATCAATATAGGAGAAAACAGAGTGATACCTAAAAATTCAAAGTGTTACTGGAAATGAACGCTTCAACATAGAAGAACGAAATTTGGAGAACCAAGTCGCCTTAGTGTACTGATCATTACCTGAAAGTATCATCCAGTTTGGGTGAAAAAATATTGGCTGAGATTTCTGGAGATTCGTAATTTTTGGAAGCTTGGCAACCCCTTTCCATGAAAGTGCTTCTCGCCAGTCACTGCTTAGGGCTACATCAAGAGGAAACAAACCATAGAGATAGAACGTGAAACTACTTTACTGTGTCAAGTTTCAAGAAGCTAGCACAAACCGTGTTGGATTTAGAGTTCCAAATACATCTATCAATATAGGAGAAAACAGAGTGAAACCTAAAAATTCAAAGTGTTACTGGAAATGAACGCTTCAACATAGAAGAACGAAATTTGGGGAACCAAGTCGCCTTCGTTTACTGATCATTACCTGAAAGTATCATCCAGTTTGGGTGAAAAAATATTTGCTGAGATTTCTGGAGATTCGTAATTTTTGGAAGCTTGGCAACCCCTTTCCATGAAAGTGTTTCTCGCCTTCAGTGCTTAGGGCTACATCAAGAGGAAACAAAACATAGAGATAGATCGTGAAACTACTTTACTGTGTCAAGTTTCAAGAAGCTAGCACAAACCGTGTTGGATTTAGAGTTCCAAATACATCTATCAATATAGGAGAAAACAGAGTGATACCTAAAAATTCAAAGTGTTACTGGAAATGAACGCTTCAACATAGAAGAACGAAATTTGGAGAACCAAGTCGCCTTAGTGTACTGATCTTTACCTGAAAGTATCATCCTGTTTGGGTGAAAAAATATTGGCTGAGATTTCTGGAGATTCATAATTTTTGGAAGCTTGGCAACCCCTTTCCATGAAAGTGCTTCTCGCCAGTCACTGCTTAGAGCTACATCAAGAGGAAACAAAACATAGAGATAGAACGTGAAACTACTTTACTGTGTCAAGTTTCAAGAAGCTAGCACAAACCGTGTTGGATTTAGAGTTCCAAATACATCTATCAATATAGGAGAAAACAGAGTGAAACCTAAAAATTCAAACTGTTACTGGAAATGAACGCTTCAACATAGAAGAACGAAATTTGGGGAACCAAGTCGCCTTCGTTTACTGATCATTACCTGAAAGTATCATCCAGTTTGGGTGAAAAAATATTGGCTGAGATTTCTGGAGATTCGTAATTTTTGGAAGCTTGGCAACCCCTTTCCATGAAAGTGTTTCTCGCCTTCAGTGCTTAGGGCTACATCAAGAGGAAACAAAACATAGAGATAGATCGTGAAACTACTTTACTGTGTCAAGTTTCAAGAAGCTAGCACAAACCGTGTTGGATTTAGAGTTCCAAATACATCTATCAATATAGGAGAAAACAGAGTGAAACCTAAAAATTCAAACTGTTACTGGAAATGAACGCTTCGACATAGAAGAACGAAATTTGGGGAACCAAGTCGCCTTAGTGTACTGATCATTACCTGAAAGTATCATCCTGTTTGGGTGAAAAAATATTGGCTGAGATTTCTGGAGATTCGTAATTTTTGGAAGCTTGGCAACCCCTTTCCATGAAAGTGCTTCTCGCCAGTCACTGCTTAGGGCTACATCAAGAGGAAACAAACCATAGAGATAGAACGTGAAACTACTTTACTGTGTCAAGTTTCAAGAAGCTAGCACAAACCGTGTTGGATTTAGAGTTCCAAATACATCTATCAATATAGGAGAAAACAGAGTGAAACCTAAAAATTCAAAGTGTTACTGGAAATGAACGCTTCAACATAGAAGAACGAAATTTGGGGAACCAAGTCGCATTCGTTTACTGATCATTACCTGAAAGTATCATCCAGTTTGGGTGAAAAAATATTGGCTGAGATTTCTGGAGATTCGTAATTTTTGGAAGCTTGGCAACCCCTCTCCATGAAAGTGTTTCTCGCCTTCAGTGCTTAGGGCTACATCAAGAGGAAACAAAACATAGAGATAGATCGTGAAACTACTTTACTGTGTCAAGTTTCAAGAAGCTAGCACAAACCGTGTTGGATTTAGAGTTCCAAATACATCTATCAATATAGGAGAAAACAGAGTGATACCTAGAAATTCAAAGTGTTACTGGAAATGAACGCTTCAACATAGAAGAACGAAATTTGGAGAACCAAGTCGCCTTAGTGTACTGATCTTTACCTGAAAGTATCATCCTGTTTGGGTGAAAAAATATTGGCTGAGATTTCTGGAGATTCGTAATTTTTGGAAGCTTGGCAACCCCTTTCCATGAAAGTGCTTCTCGCCAGTCACTGCTTAGAGCTACATCAAGAGGAAACAAAACATAGAGATAGAACGTGAAACTACTTTACTGTGTCAAGTTTCAAGAAGCTAGCACAAACCGTGTTGGATTTAGAGTTCCAAATACATCTATCAATATAGGAGAAAACAGAGTGAAACCTAAAAATTCAAACTGTTACTGGAAATGAACGCTTCAACATAGAAGAACGAAATTTGGGGAACCAAGTCGCCTTCGTTTACTGATCATTACCTGAAAGTATCATCCAGTCTGGGTGAAAAAATATTGGCTGAAAATTCTGGAGATTCGTAATTTTTGGAAGCTTGGCAACCCCTTTCCATGAAAGTGTTTCTCGCCTTCAGTGCTTAGGGCTACATCAACAGGAAACAAAACATAGAGATAGAACGTGAAACTACTTTACTGTGTCAAGTTTCAAGAAGCTAGCACAAACCGTGTTGGATTTAGAGTTCCAAATACATCTATCAATATAGGAGAAAACAGAGTGATACCTAAAAATTCAAAGTGTTACTGGAAATGAACGCTTCAACATAGAAGAACGAAATTTGGGGAACCAAGTCGCCTTAGTGTACTGATCATTACCTGAAAGTATCATCCAGTTTGGGTGAAAATATATTGGCTGAGATTTCTGGAGATTCGTAATTTTTGGAAGCTTGGCAACCCCTTTCCATGTAAGTGTTTCTCGCCAGTCAGTGCTTAGGGCTACATCAAGAGGAAACAAACCATAGAGATAGAACGTGAAACTACTTTACTGTGTCAAGTTTCAAAAAGCTAGCACAATCCGTGTCGGATTTAGAGTTCCAAATACATCTATCAATATAGGAGAAAACAGAGTGATACCTAAAAATTCAAAGTGTTACTGGAAATGAACGCTTCAACATAGAAGAACGAAATTTGGGGAACCAAGTCGCCTTCGTGTACTGATCATTACCTGAAAGTATCATCCAGTTTGGGTGAAAAAATATTTGCTGAGATTTCTGGAGATTCGTAATTTTTGGAAGCTTGGCAACCCCTTTCCATGAAAGTGCTTCTCGCCAGTCACTGCTTAGGGCTACATCAAGAGGAAACAAAACATAGAGATAGAACGTGAAACTACTTTACTGTGTCAAGTTTCAAGAAGCTAGCACAAACCGTGTTGGATTTAGAGTTCCAAATACATCTATCAATATAGGAGAAAACATAGTGAAACCTAAAAATTCAAACTGTTACTGGAAATGAACGCTTCAACATAGAAGAACGAAATTTGGGGAACCAAGTCGCCTTCGTTTACTGATCATTACCTGAAAGTATCATCCAGTTTGGGTGAAAAAATATTTGCTGAGATTTCTGGAGATTCGTAATTTTTGGAAGCTTGGCAACCCCTTTCCTTGAAAGTGTTTCTCGCCAGTCAGTGCTTAGGGTACATCAAGAGGAAACAAACCATAGAGATAGAACGTGAAACTACTTTACTGTGTCAAGTTTCAAGAAGCTAGCACAAACCGTGTTGGATTTAGAGTTCCAAATACATCTATCAATATAGGAGAAAACAGAGTGAAACCTAAAAATTCAAACTGTTACTGGAAATGAACGCTTCAACATAGAAGAACGAAATTTGGGGAACCAAGTCGCCTTCGTTTACTGATCATTACCTGAAAGTATCATCCAGTTTGGGTGAAAAAATATTGGCTGAGATTTCTGGAGATTCGTAATTTTTGGAAGCTTGGCAACCCCTTTCCATGAAAGTGTTTCTCGCCTTCAGTGCTTAGGGCTACATCAAGAGGAAACAAAACATAGAGATAGATCGTGAAACTACTTTACTGTGTCAAGTTTCAAGAAGCTAGCACAAACCGTGTTGGATTTAGAGTTCCAAATACATCTATCAATATAGGAGAAAACAGAGTGAAACCTAAAAATTCAAACTGTTACTGGAAATGAACGCTTCGACATAGAAGAACGAAATTTGGGGAACCAAGTCGCCTTAGTGTACTGATCATTACCTGAAAGTATCATCCTGTTTGGGTGAAAAAATATTGGCTGAGATTTCTGGAGATTCGTAATTTTTGGAAGCTTGGCAACCCCTTTCCATGAAAGTGCTTCTCGCCAGTCACTGCTTAGGGCTACATCAAGAGGAAACAAACCATAGAGATAGAACGTGAAACTACTTTACTGTGTCAAGTTTCAAGAAGCTAGCACAAACCGTGTTGGATTTAGAGTTCCAAATACATCTATCAATATAGGAGAAAACAGAGTGAAACCTAAAAATTCAAAGTGTTACTGGAAATGAACGCTTCAACATAGAAGAACGAAATTTGGGGAACCAAGTCGCATTCGTTTACTGATCATTACCTGAAAGTATCATCCAGTTTGGGTGAAAAAATATTGGCTGAGATTTCTGGAGATTCGTAATTTTTGGAAGCTTGGCAACCCCTCTCCATGAAAGTGTTTCTCGCCTTCAGTGCTTAGGGCTACATCAAGAGGAAACAAAACATAGAGATAGATCGTGAAACTACTTTACTGTGTCAAGTTTCAAGAAGCTAGCACAAACCGTGTTGGATTTAGAGTTCCAAATACATCTATCAATATAGGAGAAAACAGAGTGATACCTAGAAATTCAAAGTGTTACTGGAAATGAACGCTTCAACATAGAAGAACGAAATTTGGAGAACCAAGTCGCCTTAGTGTACTGATCTTTACCTGAAAGTATCATCCTGTTTGGGTGAAAAAATATTGGCTGAGATTTCTGGAGATTCGTAATTTTTGGAAGCTTGGCAACCCCTTTCCATGAAAGTGCTTCTCGCCAGTCACTGCTTAGAGCTACATCAAGAGGAAACAAAACATAGAGATAGAACGTGAAACTACTTTACTGTGTCAAGTTTCAAGAAGCTAGCACAAACCGTGTTGGATTTAGAGTTCCAAATACATCTATCAATATAGGAGAAAACAGAGTGAAACCTAAAAATTCAAACTGTTACTGGAAATGAACGCTTCAACATAGAAGAACGAAATTTGGGGAACCAAGTCGCCTTCGTTTACTGATCATTACCTGAAAGTATCATCCAGTCTGGGTGAAAAAATATTGGCTGAAAATTCTGGAGATTCGTAATTTTTGGAAGCTTGGCAACCCCTTTCCATGAAAGTGTTTCTCGCCTTCAGTGCTTAGGGCTACATCAACAGGAAACAAAACATAGAGATAGAACGTGAAACTACTTTACTGTGTCAAGTTTCAAGAAGCTAGCACAAACCGTGTTGGATTTAGAGTTCCAAATACATCTATCAATATAGGAGAAAACAGAGTGATACCTAAAAATTCAAAGTGTTACTGGAAATGAACGCTTCAACATAGAAGAACGAAATTTGGGGAACCAAGTCGCCTTAGTGTACTGATCATTACCTGAAAGTATCATCCAGTTTGGGTGAAAATATATTGGCTGAGATTTCTGGAGATTCGTAATTTTTGGAAGCTTGGCAACCCCTTTCCATGTAAGTGTTTCTCGCCAGTCAGTGCTTAGGGCTACATCAAGAGGAAACAAACCATAGAGATAGAACGTGAAACTACTTTACTGTGTCAAGTTTCAAAAAGCTAGCACAATCCGTGTCGGATTTAGAGTTCCAAATACATCTATCAATATAGGAGAAAACAGAGTGATACCTAAAAATTCAAAGTGTTACTGGAAATGAACGCTTCAACATAGAAGAACGAAATTTGGGGAACCAAGTCGCCTTCGTGTACTGATCATTACCTGAAAGTATCATCCAGTTTGGGTGAAAAAATATTTGCTGAGATTTCTGGAGATTCGTAATTTTTGGAAGCTTGGCAACCCCTTTCCATGAAAGTGCTTCTCGCCAGTCACTGCTTAGGGCTACATCAAGAGGAAACAAAACATAGAGATAGAACGTGAAACTACTTTACTGTGTCAAGTTTCAAGAAGCTAGCACAAACCGTGTTGGATTTAGAGTTCCAAATACATCTATCAATATAGGAGAAAACATAGTGAAACCTAAAAATTCAAACTGTTACTGGAAATGAACGCTTCAACATAGAAGAACGAAATTTGGGGAACCAAGTCGCCTTCGTTTACTGATCATTACCTGAAAGTATCATCCAGTTTGGGTGAAAAAATATTTGCTGAGATTTCTGGAGATTCGTAATTTTTGGAAGCTTGGCAACCCCTTTCCTTGAAAGTGTTTCTCGCCAGTCAGTGCTTAGGGTACATCAAGAGGAAACAAACCATAGAGATAGAACGTGAAACTACTTTACTGTGTCAAGTTTCAAGAAGCTAGCACAAACCGTGTTGGATTTAGAGTTCCAAATACATCTATCAATATAGGAGAAAACAGAGTGAAACCTAAAAATTCAAACTGTTACTGGAAATGAACGCTTCAACATAGAAGAACGAAATTTGGGGAACCAAGTCGCCTTCGTGTACTGATCATTACCTGAAAGTATCATCCAGTTTGGGTGAAAAAATATTGGCTGAGGTTTCTGGAGATTCTTAATTTTTGGAAGCTTGGCAACCCCTTTCCATGAAAGTGTTTCTCGCCTTCACTACTTAGGGCTACATCAAGAGGAAACAAAACATAGAGATAGATCGTGAAACTACTTTACTGTGTCAAGTTTCAAGAAGCTAGCACAAACCGTGTTGGATTTAGAGTTCCAAATACATCTATCAATATAGGAGAAAACAGAGTGATACCTAAAAATTCAAAGTGTTACTGGAAATGAACGCTTCAACATAGAAGAACGAAATTTGGAGAACCAAGTCGCCTTAGTGTACTGATCATTACCTGAAAGTATCATCCTGTTTGGGTGAAAAAATATTGGCTGAGATTTCTGGAGATTCGTAATTTTTGGAAGCTTGGCAACCCCTTTCCATGAAAGTGCTTCTCGCCAGTCACTGCTTAGGGCTACATCAAGAGGAAAAAAACCATAGAGATAGAACGTGAAACTACTTTACTGTGTCAAGTTTCAAGAAGCTAGCACAAACCGTGTTGGATTTAGAGTTCCAAATACATCTATCAATATAGGAGAAAACAGAGTGAAACCTAAAAATTCAAACTGTTACTGGAAATGAACGCTTCAACATAGAAGAACGAAATTTGGGGAACCAAGTCGCCTTCGTTTACTGATCATTACCTGAAAGTATCATCCAGTTTGGGTGAAAAAATATTGGCTGAGATTTCTGGAGATTCGTAATTTTTGGAAGCTTGGCAACCCCTTTCCATGAAAGTGTTTCTCGCCTTCAGTGCTTAGGGCTACATCAAGAGGAAACAAAACATAGAGATAGATCGTGAAACTACTTTACTGTGTCAAGTTTCAAGAAGCTAGCACAAACCGTGTTGGATTTAGAGTTCCAAATACATCTATCAATATAGGAGAAAACAGAGTGATACCTAAAAATTCAAAGTGTTACTGGAAATGAACGCTTCAACATAGAAGAACGAAATTTGGAGAACCACGTCGCCTTAGTGTACTGATCTTTACCTGAACGTATCATCCTGTTTGGGTGAAAAAATATTGGCTGAGATTTCTGGAGATTCGTAATTTTTGGAAGCTTGGCAACCCCTTTCCATGAAAGTGCTTCTCGCCAGTCACTGCTTAGGGCTACATCAAGAGGAAACAAAACATAGAGATAGAACGTGAAACTACTTTACTGTGTCAAGTTTCAAGAAGCTAGCACAAACCGTGTTGGATTTAGAGTTCCAAATACATCTCTGAATATAGGAGAAAACAGAGTGAAACCTAAAAATTCAAACTGTTACTGGAAATGAACGCTTCAACATAGAAGAACGAAATTTGGGGAACCAAGTCGCCTTCGTGTACTGATCATTACCTGAAAGTATCATCCAGTTTGGGTGAAAAAATATTGGCTGAGATTTCTGGAGATTCGTAATTTTTGGAAGCTTGGCAACCCCTTTCCATGAAAGTGTTTCTCGCCTTCAGTGCTTAGGGCTACATCAAGAGGAAACAAAACATAGAGATAGAACGTGAAACTACTTTACTGTGTCAAGTTTCAAGAAGCTAGCACAAACCGTGTTGGATTTAGAGTTCCAAATACATCTATCAATATAGGAGAAAACAGAGTGATACCTAAAAATTCAAAGTGTTACTGGAAATGAACGCTTCAACATAGAAGAACGAAATTTGGGGAACCAAGTCGCCTTAGTGTACTGATCATTACCTGAAAGTATCATCCAGTTTGGGTGAAAAAATATTTGCTGAGATTTCTGGAGATTCGTAATTTTTGGAAGCTTGGCAACCCCTTTCCATGAAAGTGCTTCTCGCCAGTCACTGCTTAGGGCTACATCAAGAGGAAACAAAACATAGAGATAGAACGTGAAACTACTTTACTGTGTCAAGTTTCAAGAAGCTAGCACAAACCGTGTTGGATTTAGAGTTCCAAATACATCTATCAATATAGGAGAAAACAGAGTGAAACCTAAAAATTCAAACTGTTACTGGAAATGAACGCTTCAACATAGAAGAACGAAATTTGGGGAACCAAGTCGCCTTCGTTTACTGATCATTACCTGAAAGTATCATCCAGTTTGGGTGAAAAAATATTGGCTGAGATTTCTGGAGATTCGTAATTTTTGGAAGCTTGGCAACCCCTTTCCATGAAAGTGTTTCTCGCCTTCAGTGCTTAGGGCTACATCAAGAGGAAACAAAACATAGAGATAGATCGTGAAACTACTTTACTGTGTCAAGTTTCAAGAAGCTAGCACAAACCGTGTTGGATTTAGAGTTCCAAATACATCTATCAATATAGGAGAAAACAGAGTGATACCTAAAAATTCAAAGTGTTACTGGAAATGAACGCTTCAACATAGAAGAATGAAATTTGGAGAACCAAGTCGCCTTAGTGTACTGATCATTACCTGAAAGTATCATCCTGTTTGGGTGAAAAAATATTGGCTGAGATTTCTGGAGATTCGTAATTTTTGGAAGCTTGGCAACCCCTTTCCATGAAAGTGCTTCTCGCCAGTCACTGCTTAGGGCTACATCAAGAGGAAACAAACCACAGAGATAGAACGTGAAACTACTTTACTGTGTCAAGTTTCAAGAAGCTAGCACAAACCGTGTTGGATTTAGAGTTCCAAATACATCTATCAATATAGGAGAAAACAGAGTGATACCTAAAAATTCAAAGTGTTACTGGAAATGAACGCTTCAACATAGAAGAACGAAATTTGGAGAACCAAGTCGCCTTAGTGTACTGATCTTTACCTGAAAGTATCATCCTGTTTGGGTGAAAAAATATTGGCTGAGATTTCTGGAGATTCATAATTTTTGGAAGCTTGGCAACCCCTTTCCATGAAAGTGCTTCTCGCCAGTCACTGCTTAGAGCTACATCAAGAGGAAACAAAACATAGAGATAGAACGTGAAACTACTTTACTGTGTCAAGTTTCAAGAAGCTAGCACAAACCGTGTTGGATTTAGAGTTCCAAATACATCTATCAATATAGGAGAAAACAGAGTGAAACCTAAAAATTCAAACTGTTACTGGAAATGAACGCTTCAACATAGAAGAACGAAATTTGGGGAACCAAGTCGCCTTCGTTTACTGATCATTACCTGAAAGTATCATCCAGTTTGGGTGAAAAAATATTGGCTGAGATTTCTGGAGATTCGTAATTTTTGGAAGCTTGGCAACCCCTTTCCATGAAAGTGTTTCTCGCCTTCAGTGCTTAGGGCTACATCAAGAGGAAACAAAACATAGAGATAGATCGTGAAACTACTTTACTGTGTCAAGTTTCAAGAAGCTAGCACAAACCGTGTTGGATTTAGAGTTCCAAATACATCTATCAATATAGGAGAAAACAGAGTGATACCTAAAAATTCAAAGTGTTACTGGAAATGAACGCTTCAACATAGAAGAACGAAATTTGGAGAACCAAGTCGCCTTAGTGTACTGATCTTTACCTGAAAGTATCATCCTGTTTGGGTGAAAAAATATTGGCTGAGATTTCTGGAGATTCGTAATTTTTGGAAGCTTGGCAACCCCTTTCCATGAAAGTGCTTCTCGCCAGTCACTGCTTAGAGCTACATCAAGAGGAAACAAAACATAGAGATAGAACGTGAAACTACTTTACTGTGTCAAGTTTCAAGAAGCTAGCACAAACCGTGTTGGATTTAGAGTTCCAAATACATCTATCAATATAGGAGAAAACAGAGTGAAACCTAAAAATTCAAACTGTTACTGGAAATGAACGCTTCAACATAGAAGAACGAAATTTGGGGAACCAAGTCGCCTTCGTTTACTGATCATTACCTGAAAGTATCATCCAGTTTGGGTGAAAAAATATTGGCTGAGATTTCTGGAGCTTCGTAATTTTTGGAAGCTTGGCAACCCCTTTCCATGAAAGTGTTTCTCGCCTTCAGTGCTTAGGGCTACATCAAGAGGAAACAAAACATAGAGATAGAACGTGAAACTACTTTACTGTGTCAAGTTTCAAGAAGCTAGCACAAACCGTGTTGGATTTAGAGTTCCAAATACATCTATCAATATAGGAGAAAACAGAGTGATACCTAAAAATTCAAAGTGTTACTGGAAATGAACGCTTCAACATAGAAGAACGAAATTTGGGGAACCAAGTCGCCTTAGTGTACTGATCATTACCTGAAAGTATCATCCAGTTTGGGTGAAAATATATTGGCTGAGATTTCTGGTGATTCGTAATTTTTGGAAGCTTGGCAACCCCTTTCCATGAAAGTGTTTCTCGCCTTCAGTGCTCAGGGCTACATCAAGAGGAAACAAAACATAGAGATAGAACGTGAAACTACTTTACTGTGTCAAGTTTCAAGAAGCTAGCACAAACCGTGTTGGATTTAGAGTTCCAAATACATCTATCAATATAGGAGAAAACAGAGTGATACCTAAAAATTCAAAGTGTTACTGGAAATGAACGCTTCAACATAGAAGAACGAAATTTGGGGAACCAAGTCGCCTTAGTGTACTGATCATTACCTGAAAGTATCATCCAGTTTGGGTGAAAATATATTGGCTGAGATTTCTGGTGATTCGTAATTTTTGGAAGCTTGGCAACCCCTTTCCATGTAAGTGTTTCTCGCCAGTCAGTGCTTAGGGCTACATCAAGAGGAAACAAACCATAGAGATAGAACGTGAAACTACTTTACTGTGTCAAGTTTCAAAAAGCTAGCACAATCCGTGTCGGATTTAGAGTTCCAAATACATCTATCAATATAGGAGAAAACAGAGTGATACCTAAAAATTCAAACTGTTACTGGAAATGAACGCTTCAACATAGAAGAACAAAATTTGGAGAACCAAGTCGCCTTAGTGTACTGATCTTTACCTGAAAGTATCATCCTGTTTGGGTGAAAAAATATTGGCTGAGATTTCTGGAGATTCATAATTTTTGGAAGCTTGGCAACCCCTTTCCATGAAAGTGCTTCTCGCCAGTCACTGCTTAGAGCTACATCAAGAGGAAACAAAACATAGAGATAGAACGTGAAACTACTTTACTGTGTCAAGTTTCAAGAAGCTAGCACAAACCGTGTTGGATTTAGAGTTCCAAATACATCTATCAATATAGGAGAAAACAGAGTGAAACCTAAAAATTCAAACTGTTACTGGAAATGAACGCTTCAACATAGAAGAACGAAATTTGGGGAACCAAGTCGCCTTCGTTTACTGATCATTACCTGAAAGTATCATCCAGTTTGGGTGAAAAAATATTGGCTGAGATTTCTGGAGATTCGTAATTTTTGGAAGCTTGGCAACCCCTTTCCATGAAAGTGTTTCTCGCCTTCAGTGCTTAGGGCTACATCAAGAGGAAACAAAACATAGAGATAGATCGTGAAACTACTTTACTATGTCAAGTTTCAAGAAGCTAGCACAAACCGTGTTGGATTTAGAGTTCCAAATACATCTATCAATATAGGAGAAAACAGAGTGATACCTAAAAATTCAAAGTGTTACTGGAAATGAACGCTTCAACATAGAAGAACGAAATTTGGAGAACCAAGTCGCCTTAGTGTACTGATCTTTACCTGAAAGTATCATCCTGTTTGGGTGAAAAAATATTGGCTGAGATTTCTGGAGATTCGTAATTTTTGGAAGCTTGGCAACCCCTTTCCATGAAAGTGCTTCTCGCCAGTCACTGCTTAGAGCTACATCAAGAGGAAACAAAACATAGAGATAGAACGTGAAACTACTTTACTGTGTCAAGTTTCAAGAAGCTAGCACAAACCGTGTTGGATTTAGAGTTCCAAATACATCTATCAATATAGGAGAAAACATAGTGAAACCTAAAAATTCAAACTGTTACTGGAAATGAACGCTTCAACATAGAAGAACGAAATTCGGGGAACCAAGTCGCCTTCGTTTACTGATCATTACCTGAAAGTATCATCCAGTTTGGGTGAAAAAATATTTGCTGAGATTTCTGGAGATTCGTAATTTTTGGAAGCTTGGCAACCCCTTTCCTTGAAAGTGTTTCTCGCCAGTCAGTGCTTAGGGTACATCAAGAGGAAACAAACCATAGAGATAGAACGTGAAACTACTTTACTGTGTCAAGTTTCAAGAAGCTAGCACAAACCGTGTTGGATTTAGAGTTCCAAATACATCTATCAATATAGGAGAAAACAGAGTGAAACCTAAAAATTCAAACTGTTACTGGAAATGAACGCTTCAACATAGAAGAACGAAATTTGGGGAACCAAGTCGCCTTCGTGTACTGATCATTACCTGAAAGTATCATCCAGTTTGGGTGAAAAAATATTGGCTGAGGTTTCTGGAGATTCGTAATTTTTGGAAGCTTGGCAACCCCTTTCCATGAAAGTGTTTCTCGCCTTCACTACTTAGGGCTACATCAAGAGGAAACAAAACATAGAGATAGATCGTGAAACTACTTTACTGTGTCAAGTTTCAAGAAGCTAGCACAAACCGTGTTGGATTTAGAGTTCCAAATACATCTATCAATATAGGAGAAAACAGAGTGATACCTAAAAATTCAAAGTGTTACTGGAAATGAACGCTTCAACATAGAAGAACGAAATTTGGGGAACCAAGTCGCCTTAGTGTACTGATCATTACCTGAAAGTATCATCCTGTTTGGGTGAAAAAATATTGGCTGAGATTTCTGGAGATTCGTAATTTTTGGAAGCTTGGCAACCCCTTTCCATGAAAGTGCTTCTCGCCAGTCACTGCTTAGGGCTACATCAAGAGGAAAAAAACCATAGAGATAGAACGTGAAACTACTTTACTGTGTCAAGTTTCAAGAAGCTAGCACAAACCGTGTTGGATTTAGAGTTCCAAATACATCTATCAATATAGGAGAAAACATAGTGAAACCTAAAAATTCAAACTGTTACTGGAAATGAACGCTTCAACATAGAAGAACGAAATTTGGGGAACCAAGTCGCCTTCGTTTACTGATCATTACCTGAAAGTATCATCCAGTTTGGGTGAAAAAATATTGGCTGAGATTTCTGGAGATTCGTAATTTTTGGAAGCTTGGCAACCCCTTTCCATGAAAGTGTTTCTCGCCTTCAGTGCTTAGGGCTACATCAAGAGGAAACAAAACATAGAGATAGATCGTGAAACTACTTTACTGTGTCAAGTTTCAAGAAGCTAGCACAAACCGTGTTGGATTTAGAGTTCCAAATACATCTATCAATATAGGAGAAAACAGAGTGATACCTAAAAATTCAAAGTGTTACTGGAAATGAACGCTTCAACATAGAAGAACGAAATTTGGAGAACCAAGTCGCCTTAGTGTACTGATCTTTACCTGAACGTATCATCCTGTTTGGGTGAAAAAATATTGGCTGAGATTTCTGGAGATTCGTAATTTTTGGAAGCTTGGCAACCCCTTTCCATGAAAGTGTTTCTCGCCTTCAGTGCTTAGGGCTACATCAAGAGGAAACAAAACATAGAGATAGATCGTGAAACTACTTTACTGTGTCAAGTTTCAAGAAGCTAGCACAAAGCGTGTTGGATTTAGAGTTCCAAATACATCTATCAATATAGGAGAAAACAGAGTGAAACCTAAAAATTCAAACTGTTACTGGAAAAGAACGCTTCAACATAGAAGAACGAAATTTGGGGAACCAAGTCGCCTTAGTGTACTGATCATTACCTGAAAGTATCATCCTGTTTGGGTGAAAAAATATTGGCTGAGATTTCTGGAGATTCGTAATTTTTGGAAGCTTGGCAACCCCTTTCCATGAAAGTGCTTCTCGCCAGTCACTGCTTAGGGCTACATCAAGAGGAAAAAAACCATAGAGATAGAACGTGAAACTACTTTACTGTGTCAAGTTTCAAGAAGCTAGCACAAACCGTGTTGGATTTAGAGTTCCAAATACATCTATCAATATAGGAGAAAACAGAGTGAAACCTAAAAATTCAAACTGTTACTGGAAATGAACGCTTCAACATAGAAGAACGAAATTTGGGGAACCAAGTCGCCTTCGTTTACTGATCATTACCTGAAAGTATCATCCAGTTTGGGTGAAAAAATATTGGCTGAGATTTCTGGAGATTCGTAATTTTTGGAAGCTTGGCAACCCCTTTCCATGAAAGTGTTTCTCGCCTTCAGTGCTTAGGGCTACATCAAGAGGAAACAAAACATAGAGATAGAACGTGAAACTACTTTACTGTGTCAAGTTTCAAGAAGCTAGCACAAACCGTGTTGGATTTAGAGTTCCAAATACATCTATCAATATAGGAGAAAACAGAGTGATACCTAAAAATTCAAAGTGTTACTGGAAATGAACGCTTCAACATAGAAGAATGAAATTTGGAGAACCAAGTCGCCTTAGTGTACTGATCATTACCTGAAAGTATCATCCTGTTTGGGTGAAAAAATATTGGCTGAGATTTCTGGAGATTCGTAATTTTTGGAAGCTTGGCAACCCCTTTCCATGAAAGTGCTTCTCGCCAGTCACTGCTTAGGGCTACATCAAGAGGAAACAAACCACAGAGATAGAACGTGAAACTACTTTACTGTGTCAAGTTTCAAGAAGCTAGCACAAACCGTGTTGGATTTAGAGTTCCAAATACATCTATCAATATAGGAGAAAACAGAGTGATACCTAAAAATTCAAAGTGTTACTGGAAATGAACGCTTCAACATAGAAGAACGAAATTTGGAGAACCAAGTCGCCTTAGTGTACTGATCTTTACCTGAAAGTATCATCCTGTTTGGGTGAAAAAATATTGGCTGAGATTTCTGGAGATTCATAATTTTTGGAAGCTTGGCAACCCCTTTCCATGAAAGTGCTTCTCGCCAGTCACTGCTTAGAGCTACATCAAGAGGAAACAAAACATAGAGATAGAACGTGAAACTACTTTACTGTGTCAAGTTTCAAGAAGCTAGCACAAACCGTGTTGGATTTAGAGTTCCAAATACATCTATCAATATAGGAGAAAACAGAGTGAAACCTAAAAATTCAAACTGTTACTGGAAATGAACGCTTCAATATAGAAGAACGAAATTTGGGGAACCAAGTCGCCTTCGTTTACTGATCATTACCTGAAAGTATCATTCAGTTTGGGTGAAAAAATATTGGCTGAGATTTCTGGAGATTCGTAATTTTTGGAAGCTTGGCAACCCCTTTCCATGAAAGTGTTTCTCGCCTTCAGTGCTTAGGGCTACATCAAGAGGAAACAAAACATAGAGATAGATCGTGAAACTACTTTACTGTGTCAAGTTTCAAGAAGCTAGCACAAACCGTGTTGGATTTAGAGTTCCAAATACATCTATCAATATAGGAGAAAACAGAGTGAAACCTAAAAATTCAAACTGTTACTGGAAATGAACGCTTCAACATAGAAGAACGAAATTTGGGGAACCAAGTCGCCTTAGTGTACTGATCATTACCTGAAAGTATCATCCTGTTTGGGTGAAAAAATATTTGCTGAGATTTCTGGAGATTCGTAATTTTTGGAAGCTTGGCAACCCCTTTCCATGAAAGTGCTTCTCGCCAGTCACTGCTTAGGGCTACATCAAGAGGAAACAAACCATAGAGATAGAACGTGAAACTACTTTACTGTGTCAAGTTTCAAGAAGCTAGCACAAACCGTGTTGGATTTAGAGTTCCAAATACATCTATCAATATAGGAGAAAACAGAGTGAAACCTAAAAATTCAAAGTGTTACTGGAAATGAACGCTTCAACATAGAAGAACGAAATTTGGGGAACCAAGTCGCCTTCGTTTACTGATCATTACCTGAAAGTATCATCCAGTTTGGGTGAAAATATATTGGCTGAGATTTCTGGAGATTCGTAATTTTTGGAAGCTTGGCAACCCCTTTCCATGAAAGTGTTTCTCGCCTTCAGTGCTTAGGGCTACATCAAGAGGAAACAAAATATAGAGATAGAACGTGAAACTACTTTACTGTGTCAAGTTTCAAGAAGCTAGCACAAACCGTGTTGGATTTAGAGTTCCAAATACATCTATCAATATAGGAGAAAACAGAGTGATACCTAAAAATTCAAAGTGTTACTGGAAATGAACGCTTCAACATAGAAGAACGAAATTTGGGGAACCAAGTCGCCTTAGTGTACTGATCATTACCTGAAAGTATCATCCAGTTTGGGTGAAAATATATTGGCTGAGATTTCTGGAGATTCGTAATTTTTGGAAGCTTGGCAACCCCTTTCCATGAAAGTGTTTCTCGCCAGTCAGTGCTTAGGGCTACATCAAGAGGAAACAAACCATAGAGATAGAACGTGAAACTACTTTACTGTGTCAAGTTTCAAAAAGCTAGCACAATCCGTGTCGGATTTAGAGTTCCAAATACATCTATCAATATAGGAGAAAACAGAGTGATACCTAAAAATTCAAACTGTTACTGGAAATGAACGCTTCAACATAGAAGAACGAAATTTGGGGAACCAAGTCGCCTTCGTGTACTGATCATTACCTGAAAGTATCATCCAGTTTGGGTGAAAAAATATTTGCTGAGATTTCTGGAGATTCGTAATTTTTGGAAGCTTGGCAACCCCTTTCCATGAAAGTGCTTCTCGCCAGTCACTGCTTAGGGCTACATCAAGAGGAAACAAAACATAGAGATAGAACGTGAAACTACTTTACTGTGTCAAGTTTCAAGAAGCTAGCACAAACCGTGTTGGATTTAGAGTTCCAAATACATCTATCAATATAGGAGAAAACATAGTGAAACCTAAAAATTCAAACTGTTACTGGAAATGAACGCTTCAACATAGAAGAACGAAATTTGGGGAACCAAGTCGCCTTCGTTTACTGATCATTACCTGAAAGTATCATCCAGTTTGGGTGAAAAAATATTTGCTGAGATTTCTGGAGATTCGTAATTTTTGGAAGCTTGGCAACCCCTTTCCTGAAAGTGTTTTTCGCCAGTCAGTGCTTAGGGTACATCAAGAGGAAACAAACCATAGAGATAGAACGTGAAACTACTTTACTGTGTCAAGTTTCAAGAAGCTAGCACAAACCGTGTTGGATTTAGAGTTCCAAATACATCTATCAATATAGGAGAAAACAGAGTGAAACCTAAAAATTCAAACTGTTACTGGAAATGAACGCTTCAACATAGAAGAACGAAATTTGGAGAACCAAGTCGCCTTAGTGTACTGATCTTTACCTGAACGTATCATCCTCTTTGGGTGAAAAAATATTGGCTGAGATTTCTGGAGATTCGTAATTTTTGGAAGCTTGGCAACCCCTTTCCATGAAAGTGCTTCTCGCCAGTCACTGCTTAGGGCTACATCAAGAGGAAACAAAACATAGAGATAGAACGTGAAACTACTTTACTGTGTCAAGTTTCAAGAAGCTAGCACAAACCGTGTTGGATTTAGAGTTCCAAATACATCTATCAATATAGGAGAAAACAGAGTGAAACCTAAAAATTCAAACTGTTACTGGAAATGAACGCTTCAACATAGAAGAACGAAATTTGGGGATCCAAGTCGCCTTCGTTTACTGATCATTACCTGAAAGTATCATCCAGTTTGGGTGAAAAAATATTGGCTGAGATTTCTGGAGATTCGTAATTTTTGGAAGCTTGGCAACCCCTTTCCATGAAAGTGTTTCTCGCCTTCAGTGCTTAGGGCTACATCAAGAGGAAACAAAACATAGAGATAGATCGTGAAACTACTTTACTGTGTCAAGTTTCAAGAAGCTAGCACAAACCGTGTTGGATTTAGAGTTCCAAATACATCTATCAATATAGGAGAAAACAGAGTGATACCTAAAATTCAAAGTGTTACTGGAAATGAACGCTTCAACATAGAAGAACGAAATTTGGGGAACCAAGTCGCCTTAGTGTACTGATCATTACCTGAAAGTATCATCCAGTTTGGGTGAAAATATATTGGCTGAGATTTCTGGAGATTCGTAATTTTTGGAAGCTTGGCAACCCCTTTCCATGAAAGTGTTTCTCGCCAGTCAGTGCTTAGGGCTACATCAGGAGGAAACAAACCATAGAGATAGAACGTGAAACTACTTTACTGTGTCAAGTTTCAAAAAGCTAGCACAATCCGTGTCGGATTTAGAGTTCCAAATACATCTATCAATATAGGAGAAAACAGAGTGATACCTAAAAATTCAAACTGTTACTGGAAATGAACGCTTCAACATAGAAGAACGAAATTTGGGGAACCAAGTCGCCTTCGTGTACTGATCATTACCTGAAAGTATCATCCAGTTTGGGTGAAAAAATATTGGCTGAGATTTCTGGAGATTCGTAATTTTTGGAAGCTTGGCAACCCCTTTCCATGAAAGTGTTTCTCGCCTTCAGTGCTTAGGGCTACATCAAGAGGAAACAAAACATAGAGATAGAACGTGAAACTACTTTACTGTGTCAAGTTTCAAGAAGCTAGCACAAACCGTGTTGGATTTAGAGTTCCAAATACATCTATCAATATAGGAGAAAACAGAGTGATACCTAAAAATTCAAAGTGTTACTGGAAATGAACGCTTCAACATAGAAGAACGAAATTTGGGGAACCAAGTCGCCTTAGTGTACTGATCATTACCTGAAAGTATCATCCAGTTTGGGTGAAAAAATATTTGCTGAGATTTCTGGAGATTCGTAATTTTTGGAAGCTTGGCAACCCCTTTCCATGAAAGTGCTTCTCGCCAGTCACTGCTTAGGGCTACATCAAGAGGAAACAAAACATAGAGATAGAATGTGAAACTACTTTACTGTGTCAAGTTTCAAGAAGCTAGCACAAACTGTGTTGGATTTAGAGTTCCAAATACATCTATCAATATAGGAGAAAACAGAGTGAAACCTAAAAATTCAAACTGTTACTGGAAATGAACGCTTCAACATAGAAGAACGAAATTTGGGGAACCAAGTCGCCTTCGTTTACTGATCATTACCTGAAAGTATCATCCAGTTTGGGTGAAAAAATATTGGCTGAGATTTCTGGAGATTCGTAATTTTTGGAAGCTTGGCAACCCCTTTCCATGAAAGTGTTTCTCGCCTTCAGTGCTTAGGGCTACATCAAGAGGAAACAAAACATAGAGATAGATCGTGAAACTACTTTACTGTGTCAAGTTTCAAGAAGCTAGCACAAACCGTGTTGGATTTAGAGTTCCAAATACATCTATCAATATAGGAGAAAACAGAGTGATACCTAAAAATTCAAAGTATTACTGGAAATGAACGCTTCAACATAGAAGAACGAAATTTGGAGAACCAAGTCGCCTTAGTGTACTGATCTTTACCTGAAAGTATCATCCTGTTTGGGTGAAAAAATATTGGCTGAGATTTCTGGAGATTCGTAATTTTTGGAAGCTTGGCAACCCCTTTCCATGAAAGTGCTTCTCGCCAGTCACTGCTTAGAGCTACATCAAGAGGAAACAAAACATAGAGATAGAACGTGAAACTACTTTACTGTGTCAAGTTTCAAGAAGCTAGCACAAACCGTGTTGGATTTAGAGTTTCAAATACATCTATCAATATAGGAGAAAACAGAGTGAAACCTAAAAATTCAAACTGTTACTGGAAATGAACGCTTCAACATAGAAGAACGAAATTTGGGGAACCAAGTCGCCTTCGTTTACTGATCATTACCGGAAAGTATCATCCAGTTTGGGTGAAAATATATTGGCTGAGATTTCTGGAGATTCGTAATTTTTGGAAGCTTGGCAACCCCTTTCCATGAAAGTGTTTCTCGCCTTCAGTGCTTAGGGCTACATCAAGAGGAAACAAAATATAGAGATAGAACGTGAAACTACTTTACTGTGTCAAGTTTCAAGAAGCTAGCACAAACCGTGTTGGATTTAGAGTTCCAAATACATCTATCAATATAGGAGAAAACAGAGTGATACCTAAAAATTCAAAGTGTTACTGGAAATGAACGCTTCAACATAGAAGAACGAAATTTGGGGAACCAAGTCGCCTTAGTGTACTGATCATTACCTGAAAGTATCATCCAGTTTGGGTGAAAATATATTGGCTGAGATTTCTGGAGATTCGTAATTTTTGGAAGCTTGGCAACCCCTTTCCATGAAAGTGTTTCTCGCCAGTCACTGCTTAGGGCTACATCAAGAGGAAACAAACCATAGAGATAGAACGTGAAACTACTTTACTGTGTCAAGTTTCAAAAAGCTAGCACAATCCGTGTCGGATTTAGAGTTCCAAATACATCTATCAATATAGGAGAAAACAGAGTGATACCTAAAAATTCAAACTGTTACTGGAAATGAACGCTTCAACATAGAAGAACGAAATTTGGGGAACCAAGTCGCCTTCGTGTACTGATCATTACCTGAAAGTATCATCCAGTTTGGGTGAAAAAATATTTGCTGAGATTTCTGGAGATTCGTAATTTTTGGAAGCTTGGCAACCCCTTTCCATGAAAGTGCTTCTCGCCAGTCACTGCTTAGGGCTACATCAAGAGGAAACAAAACATAGAGATAGAACGTGAAACTACTTTACTGTGTCAAGTTTCAAGAAGCTAGCACAAACCGTGTTGGATTTAGAGTTCCAAATACATCTATCAATATAGGAGAAAACATAGTGAAACCTAAAAATTCAAACTGTTACTGGAAATGAACGCTTCAACATAGAAGAACGAAATTTGGGGAACCAAGTCGCCTTCGTTTACTGATCATTACCTGAAAGTATCATCCAGTTTGGGTGAAAAAATATTTGCTGAGATTTCTGGAGATTCGTAATTTTTGGAAGCTTGGCAACCCCTTTCCTGAAAGTGTTTTTCGCCAGTCAGTGCTTAGGGTACATCAAGAGGAAACAAACCATAGAGATAGAACGTGAAACTACTTTACTGTGTCAAGTTTCAAGAAGCTAGCACAAACCGTGTTGGATTTAGAGTTCCAAATACATCTATCAATATAGGAGAAAACAGAGTGAAACCTAAAAATTCAAACTGTTACTGGAAATGAACGCTTCAACATAGAAGAACGAAATTTGGAGAACCAAGTCGCCTTAGTGTACTGATCTTTACCTGAACGTATCATCCTCTTTGGGTGAAAAAATATTGGCTGAGATTTCTGGAGATTCGTAATTTTTGGAAGCTTGGCAACCCCTTTCCATGAAAGTGCTTCTCGCCAGTCACTGCTTAGGGCTACATCAAGAGGAAACAAAACATAGAGATAGAACGTGAAACTACTTTACTGTGTCAAGTTTCAAGAAGCTAGCACAAACCGTGTTGGATTTAGAGTTCCAAATACATCTATCAATATAGGAGAAAACAGAGTGAAACCTAAAAATTCAAACTGTTACTGGAAATAAACGCTTCAACATAGAAGAACGAAATTTGGGGATCCAAGTCGCCTTCGTTTACTGATCATTACCTGAAAGTATCATCCAGTTTGGGTGAAAAAATATTGGCTGAGATTTCTGGAGATTCGTAATTTTTGGAAGCTTGGCAACCCCTTTCCATGAAAGTGTTTCTCGCCTTCAGTGCTTAGGGCTACATCAAGAGGAAACAAAACATAGAGATAGATCGTGAAACTACTTTACTGTGTCAAGTTTCAAGAAGCTAGCACAAACCGTGTTGGATTTAGAGTTCCAAATACATCTATCAATATAGGAGAAAACAGAGTGATACCTAAAATTCAAAGTGTTACTGGAAATGAACGCTTCAACATAGAAGAACGAAATTTGGGGAACCAAGTCGCCTTAGTGTACTGATCATTACCTGAAAGTATCATCCAGTTTGGGTGAAAATATATTGGCTGAGATTTCTGGAGATTCGTAATTTTTGGAAGCTTGGCAACCCCTTTCCATGAAAGTGTTTCTCGCCAGTCAGTGCTTAGGGCTACATCAGGAGGAAACAAACCATAGAGATAGAACGTGAAACTACTTTACTGTGTCAAGTTTCAAAAAGCTAGCACAATCCGTGTCGGATTTAGAGTTCCAAATACATCTATCAATATAGGAGAAAACAGAGTGATACCTAAAAATTCAAACTGTTACTGGAAATGAACGCTTCAACATAGAAGAACGAAATTTGGGGAACCAAGTCGCCTTCGTGTACTGATCATTACCTGAAAGTATCATCCAGTTTGGGTGAAAAAATATTGGCTGAGATTTCTGGAGATTCGTAATTTTTGGAAGCTTGGCAACCCCTTTCCATGAAAGTGTTTCTCGCCTTCAGTGCTTAGGGCTACATCAAGAGGAAACAAAACATAGAGATAGAACGTGAAACTACTTTACTGTGTCAAGTTTCAAGAAGCTAGCACAAACCGTGTTGGATTTAGAGTTCCAAATACATCTATCAATATAGGAGAAAACAGAGTGATACCTAAAAATTCAAAGTGTTACTGGAAATGAACGCTTCAACATAGAAGAACGAAATTTGGGGAACCAAGTCGCCTTAGTGTACTGATCATTACCTGAAAGTATCATCCAGTTTGGGTGAAAAAATATTTGCTGAGATTTCTGGAGATTCGTAATTTTTGGAAGCTTGGCAACCCCTTTCCATGAAAGTGCTTCTCGCCAGTCACTGCTTAGGGCTACATCAAGAGGAAACAAAACATAGAGATAGAATGTGAAACTACTTTACTGTGTCAAGTTTCAAGAAGCTAGCACAAACTGTGTTGGATTTAGAGTTCCAAATACATCTATCAATATAGGAGAAAACAGAGTGAAACCTAAAAATTCAAACTGTTACTGGAAATGAACGCTTCAACATAGAAGAACGAAATTTGGGGAACCAAGTCGCCTTCGTTTACTGATCATTACCTGAAAGTATCATCCAGTTTGGGTGAAAAAATATTGGCTGAGATTTCTGGAGATTCGTAATTTTTGGAAGCTTGGCAACCCCTTTCCATGAAAGTGTTTCTCGCCTTCAGTGCTTAGGGCTACATCAAGAGGAAACAAAACATAGAGATAGATCGTGAAACTACTTTACTGTGTCAAGTTTCAAGAAGCTAGCACAAACCGTGTTGGATTTAGAGTTCCAAATACATCTATCAATATAGGAGAAAACAGAGTGATACCTAAAAATTCAAAGTATTACTGGAAATGAACGCTTCAACATAGAAGAACGAAATTTGGAGAACCAAGTCGCCTTAGTGTACTGATCTTTACCTGAAAGTATCATCCTGTTTGGGTGAAAAAATATTGGCTGAGATTTCTGGAGATTCGTAATTTTTGGAAGCTTGGCAACCCCTTTCCATGAAAGTGCTTCTCGCCAGTCACTGCTTAGAGCTACATCAAGAGGAAACAAAACATAGAGATAGAACGTGAAACTACTTTACTGTGTCAAGTTTCAAGAAGCTAGCACAAACCGTGTTGGATTTAGAGTTTCAAATACATCTATCAATATAGGAGAAAACAGAGTGAAACCTAAAAATTCAAACTGTTACTGGAAATGAACGCTTCAACATAGAAGAACGAAATTTGGGGAACCAAGTCGCCTTCGTTTACTGATCATTACCTGAAAGTATCATCCAGTTTGGGTGAAAATATATTGGCTGAGATTTCTGGAGATTCGTAATTTTTGGAAGCTTGGCAACCCCTTTCCATGAAAGTGTTTCTCGCCTTCAGTGCTTAGGGCTACATCAAGAGGAAACAAAATATAGAGATAGAACGTGAAACTACTTTACTGTGTCAAGTTTCAAGAAGCTAGCACAAACCGTGTTGGATTTAGAGTTCCAAATACATCTATCAATATAGGAGAAAACAGAGTGATACCTAAAAATTCAAAGTGTTACTGGAAATGAACGCTTCAACATAGAAGAACGAAATTTGGGGAACCAAGTCGCCTTAGTGTACTGATCATTACATGAAAGTATCATCCAGTTTGGGTGAAAATATAATGGCTGAGATTTCTGGAGATTCGTAATTTTTGGAAGCTTGGCAACCCCTTTCCATGAAAGTGTTTCTCGCCAGTCAGTGCTTAGGGCTACATCAAGAGGAAACAAACCATAGAGATAGAACGTGAAACTACTTTACTGTGTCAAGTTTCAAAAAGCTAGCACAATCCGTGTCGGATTTAGAGTTCCAAATACATCTATCAGTATAGGAGAAAACAGAGTGATACCTAAAAATTCAAACTGTTACTGGAAATGAACGCTTCAACATAGAAGAACGAAATTTGGGGAACCAAGTCGCCTTCGTGTACTGATCATTACCTGAAAGTATCATCCAGTTTGGGTGAAAAAATATTTGCTGAGATTTCTGGAGATTCGTAATTTTTGGAAGCTTGGCAACCCCTTTCCATGAAAGTGCTTCTCGCCAGTCACTGCTTAGGGCTACATCAAGAGGAAACAAAACATAGAGATAGAACGTGAAACTACTTTACTGTGTCAAGTTTCAAGAAGCTAGCACAAACCGTGTTGGATTTAGAGTTCCAAATACATCTATCAATATAGGAGAAAACAGAGTGAAACCTAAAAATTCAAACTGTTACTGGAAATGAACGCTTCAACATAGAAGAACGAAATTTGGGGAACCAAGTCGCCTTCGTTTACTGATCATTACCTGAAAGTATCATCCAGTTTGGATGAAAAAATATTTGCTGAGATTTCTGGAGATTCGTAATTTTTGGAAGCTTGGCAACCCCTTTCCTTGAAAGTGTTTTTCGCCAGTCAGTGCTTAGGGTACATCAAGAGGAAACAAACCATAGAGATAGAACGTGAAACTACTTTACTGTGTCAAGTTTCAAGAAGCTAGCACAACCGTGTTGGATTTAGAGTTCCAAATACATCTATCAATATAGGAGAAAACAGAGTGAAACCTAAAAATTCAAACTGTTACTGGAAATGAACGCTTCAACATAGAAGAACGAAATTTGGAGAACCAAGTCGCCTTAGTGTACTGATCTTTACCTGAACGTATCATCCTGTTTGGGTGAAAAAATATTGGCTGAGATTTCTGGAGATTCGTAATTTTTGGAAGCTTGGCAACCCCTTTCCATGAAAGTGCTTCTCGCCAGTCACTGCTTAGGGCTACATCAAGAGGAAACAAAACATAGAGATAGAACGTGAAACTACTTTACTGTGTCAAGTTTCAAGAAGCTAGCACAAACTGTCTTGGATTTAGAGTTCCAAATACATCTATGAATATAGGAGAAAACAGAGTGAAACCTAAAAATTCAAACTGTTACTGGAAATGAACGCTTCAACATAGAAGAACGAAATTTGGGGAACCAAGTCGCCTTCGTTTACTGATCATTACCTGAAAGTATCATCCAGTTTGGGTGAAAAAATATTGGCTGAGATTTCTGGAGATTCGTAATTTTTGGAAGCTTGGCAACCCCTTTCCATGAAAGTGTTTCTCGCCTTCAGTGCTTAGGGCTACATCAAGAGGAAACAAAACATAGAGATAGAACGTGAAACTACTTTACTGTGTCAAGTTTCAAGAAGCTAGCACAAACCGTGTTGGATTTAGAGTTCCAAATACATCTATCAATATAGGAGAAAACAGAGTGATACCTAAAAATTCAAAGTGTTACTGGAAATGAACGCTTCAACATAGAAGAACGAAATTTGGGGAACCAAGTCGCCTTAGTGTACTGATCATTACCTGAAAGTATCATCCAGTTTGGGTGAAAAAATATTTGCTGAGATTTCTGGAGATTCGTAATTTTTGGAAGCTTGGCAACCCCTTTCCATGAAAGTGCTTCTCGCCAGTCACTGCTTAGGGCTACATCAAGAGGAAACAAAACATAGAGATAGAACGTGAAACTACTTTACTGTGTCAAGTTTCAAGAAGCTAGCACAAACCGTGTTGGATTTAGAGTTCCAAATACATCTATCAATATAGGAGAAAACAGAGTGAAACCTAAAAATTCAAACTGTTACTGGAAATGAACGCTTCAACATAGAAGAACGAAATTTGGGGAACCAAGTCGCCTTCGTTTACTGATCATTACCTGAAAGTATCATCCAGTTTGGGTGAAAAAATATTGGCTGAGATTTCTGGAGATTCGTAATTTTTGGAAGCTTGGCAACCCCTTTCCATGAAAGTGTTTCTCGCCTTCAGTGCTTAGGGCTACATCAAGAGGAAACAAAACATAGAGATAGATCGTGAAACTACTTTACTGTGTCAAGTTTCAAGAAGCTAGCACAAACCGTGTTGGATTTAGAGTTCCAAATACATCTATCAATATAGGAGAAAACAGAGTGATACCTAAAAATTCAAAGTGTTACTGGAAATGAACGCTTGAACATAGAAGAACGAAATTTGGGGAACCAAGTCGCCTTAGTGTACTGATCATTACCTGAAAGTATCATCCAGTTTGGGTGAAAATATATTGGCTGAGATTTCTGGAGATTCGTAATTTTTGGAAGCTTGGCAACCCCTTTCCATGAAAGTGTTTCTCGCCAGTCAGTGCTTAGGGCTACAACAAGAGGAAACAAACCATAGAGATAGAACGTGAAACTACTTTACTGTGTCAAGTTTCAAAAAGCTAGCACAATCCGTGTCGGATTTAGAGTTCCAAATACATCTATCAATATAGGAGAAAACAGAGTGATACCTAAAAATTCAAACTGTTACTGGAAATGAACGCTTCAACATAGAAGAACGAAATTTGGGGAACCAAGTCGCCTTCGTGTACTGATCATTACCTGAAAGTATCATCCAGTTTGGGTGAAAAAATATTGGCTGAGATTTCTGGAGATTCGTAATTTTTGGAAGCTTGGCAACCCCTTTCCATGAAAGTGCTTCTCGCCAGTCACTGCTTAGGGCTACATCAAGAGGAAACAAAACATAGAGATAGAACGTGAAACTACTTTACTGTGTCAAGTTTCAAGAAGCTAGCACAAACCGTGTTGGATTTAGAGTTCCAAATACATCTATCAATATAGTAGAAAACAGAGTGATACCTAAAAATTCAAAGTGTTACTGGAAATGAACGCTTCAACATAGAAGAACGAAATTTGGAGAACCAAGTCGCCTTAGTGTACTGATCATTACCTGAAAGTATCATCCTGTTTGGGTGAAAAAATATTGGCTGAGATTTCTGGAGATTCGTAATTTTTGGAAGCTTGGCAACCCTTTTCCATGAAAGTGCTTCTCGCCAGTCACTGCTTAGGTCTACATCAAGAGGAAACAAACCATAGAGATAGAACGTGAAACTACTTTACTGTGTCAAGTTTCAAGAAGCTAGCACAAACCGTGTTGGATTTAGAGTTCCAAATACATCTATCAATATAGGAGAAAACAGAGTGAAACCTAAAAATTCAAACTGTTACTGGAAATGAACGCTTCAACATAGAAGAACGAAATTTGGGGAACCAAGTCGCCTTCGTTTACTGATCAATACCTGAAAGTATCATCCAGTTTGGGTGAAAAAATATTGGCTGAGATTTCTGGAGATTCATAATTTTTGGAAGCTTGGCAACCCCTTTCCATGAAAGTGTTTCTCGCCAGTCAGTGCTTAGGGCTACATCAAGAGGAAACAAACCATAGAGATAGAACGTGAAACTACTTTACTGTGTCAAGTTTCAAGAAGCTAGCACAATCCGTGTCGGATTTAGAGTTCCAAATACATCTATCAATATAGGAGAAAACAGAGTGAAACCTAAAAATTCAAACTGTTACTGGAAATGAACGCTTCAACATAGAAGAACGAAATTTGGGGAACCAAGTCACCTTCGTGTACTGATCATTACCTGAAAGTATCATCCAGTTTGGGTGAAAAAATATTTGCTGAGATTTCTGGAGATTCGTAATTTTTGGAAGTTGGCAACTCCTTTCCATGAAAGTGCTTCTCGCCAGTCACTGCTTAGGGCTACATCAAGAGGAAACAAAACATAGAGATAGAATGTGAAACTACTTTACTGTGTCAAGTTTCAAGAAGCTAGCACAAACCGTGTTGGATTTAGAGTTCCAAATACATCTATCAATATAGGAGAAAAAAGAGTGAAACCTAAAAATTCAAACTGTTACTGGAAATGAACGCTTCAACATAGAAGAACGAAATTTGGGGAACCAAGTCGCCTTCGTTTACTGATCATTACCTGAAAGTATCATCCAGTTTGGGTGAAAAAATATTGGCTGAGATTTCTGGAGATTCGTAATTTTTGGAAGCTTGGCAACCCCTTTCCATGAAAGTGTTTCTCGCCTTCAGTGCTTAGGGCTACATCAAGAGGAAACAAAACATAGAGATAGAACGTGAAACTACTTTACTGTGTCAAGTTTCAAGAAGCTAGCACAATCCGTGTCGGATTTAGACTTCCAAATACATCTATCAATATAGGAGAAAACAGAGTGAAACCTAAAAATTCCAACTGTTACTGGAAATGAACGCTTCAACATAGAAGAACGAAATTTGGGGAACCAAGTCGCCTTCATTTACTGATCATTACCTGAAAGTATCATCCAGTTTGGGTGAAAAAATATTGGCTGAGATTTCTGGAGATTCGTAATTTTTGGAAGTGTTACTGTGTCAAGTTTCAAGAAGCTAGCACAAACCGTGTTGGATTTAGAGTTCCAAATACATCTATCAATATAGGAGAAAACAGAGTGAAACCTAAAAATTCAAACTGTTACTGGAAATGAACGCTTCAACATAAAAGAACGAAATTTGGGGAACCAAGTCGCCTTAGTGTACTGATCATTACCTGAAAGTATCATCCAGTTTGGGTGAAAAAATATTTGCTGAGATTTCTGGAGATCCGTAATTTTTGGAAGCTTGGAAACCCCTTTCCATGAAAGAGTTTCTCGCCAGTCACTGCTTAGGGCTACATCAAGAGGAAACAAAACATAGAGATAGAACGTGAAACTACTTTACTGTGTCAAGTTTCAAGAAGCTAGCACAAACCGTGTTGGATTTAGAGTTCCAAATACATCTATCAATATAGGAGAAAACAGAGTGATACCTAAAAATTCAAAGTGTTACTGGAAATGAACGATTCAACATAGAAGAACGAAATTTGGGGAACCAAGTCGCCTTAGTATTCTGATCGTTATCTGAAAGTATCATCCAGTTTGGGTGAAAAAATATTGGCTGAGATTTCTGGAGATTCGTAATTTTTGGAAGCTTGGCAACCCCTTTCCATGAAAGTGTTTCTCGCCAGTCACTGCTTAGGGTACATCAAGAGGAAACAAAACATAGAGATAGAACGTGAAACTATTTTACTGTGTCAAGTTTCAAGAAGCTAGCACAAACCGTGTTGGATTTAGAGTTCCAAATACATCTATCAATATAGGAGAAAACAGAGTGAAACCTAAAAATTCAAACTGTTACTGGAAATGAACGCTTCAACATAGAAGAACGAAATTTGGGGAACCAAGTCGCCTTCGTGTACTGATCATTACCTGAAAGTATCATCCAGTTTGGGTGAAAAAATATTGACTGAGATTTCTGGAGATTCGTAATTTTTGGAAGCTTGGAAACCCCTTTCCATGAAAGTGTTTCTCGCCTTCAGTGCTTAGGGCTACATCAAGAGGAAACAAAACATAGAGATAGAACCTGAAACTACTTTACTGTGTCAAGTTTCAAGAAGCTAGCACAAACCGTGTTGGATTTAGAGTTCCAAATACATCTATCTACGTAGGAGAAAAAAGAGTGATACCTAAAAATTCAAACTGTTACTGGAAATGAACGCTTCAACATAGAAGAACGAAATTTGGGGAACCAAGTCGCCTTCGTTTACTGATCATTACCTGAAAGTATCATCCAGTTTGGCTGAAAAAATATTGGCTGAGATTTCTGGAGATTCGTAATTTTTGGAAGCTTGGCAACCCCTTTCCATGAAAGTGTTTCTCGCCAGTCAGTGCTTAGGGCTACATCAAGAGGAAACAAAATATAGAGATAGAACGTGAAATTACTTCACTGTGTCAAGTTTCAAGAAGCTAGCACAAACCGTGTTGGATTTAGAGTTCCAAATACATCTATCAATATAGGAGAAAACAGAGTGAAACCTAAAAATTCAAACTGTTACTGGAAATGAACGCTTCAACATAGAAGAACGAAATTTGGGGAACCAAGTCGCCTTCGTTTACTGATCATTACCTGAAAGTATCATCCAGTTTGGGTGAAAAAATATTGGCTGAGATTTCTGGAGATTCGTAATTTTTGGAAGCTTGGCAACCCCTTTCCATGAAAGTGTTTCTCGCCTTCAGTGCTTAGGGCTACATCAAGAGGAAACAAAACATAGAGATAGATCGTGAAACTACTTTACTGTGTCAAGTTTCAAGAAGCTAGCACAAACCGTGTTGGATTTAGAGTTCCAAATACATCTATCAATATAGGAGAAAACAGAGTGATACCTAAAAATTCAAAGTGTTACTGGAAATGAACGCTTCAACATAGAAGAACGAAATTTGGAGAACCAAGTCGCCTTAGTGTACTGATCTTTACCTGAAAGTATCATCCTGTTTGGGTGAAAAAATATTGGCTGAGATTTCTGGAGATTCGTAATTTTTGGAAGCTTGGCAACCCCTTTCCATGAAAGTGCTTCTCGCCAGTCACTGCTTAGAGCTACATAAAGAGGAAACAAAACATAGAGATAGAACGTGAAACTACTTTACTGTGTCAAGTTTCAAGAAGCTAGCACAAACCGTGTTGGATTTAGAGTTCCAAATACATCTACCAATATAGGAGAAAACAGAGTGAAACCTAAAAATTCAAACTGTTACTGGAAATGAACGCTTCAACATAGAAGAACGAAATTTGGGGAACCAAGTCGCCTTCGATTACTGATCATTACCTGAAAGTATCATCCAGTTTGGGTGAAAATATATTGGCTGAGATTTCTGGAGATTCATAATTTTTGGAAGCTTGGCAACCCCTTTCCATGAAAGTGTTTCTCGCCTTCAGTGCTTAGGGCTACATCAAGAGGAAACAAAATATAGAGATAGAACGTGAAACTACTTTACTGTGTCAAGTTTCAAGAAGCTAGAACAAACCGTGTTGGATTTAGAGTTCCAAATACATCTATCAATATAGGAGAAAACAGAGTGATACCTAAAAATTCAAAGTGTTACTGGAAATGAACGCTTCAACATAGAAGAACAAAATTTGGGGAACCAAGTCGCCTTAGTGTACTGATCATTACCTGAAAGTATCATCCAGTTTGGGTGAAAATATTTTGGCTGTGATTTCTGGAGATTCTTAATTTTTGGAAGCTTGGCAACCCCTTTCCATGAAAGTGTTTCTCGCCAGTCAGTGCTTAGGGCTACAACAAGAGGAAACAAACCATAGAGATAGAACGTGAAACTACTTTACTGTGTCAAGTTTCAAAAAGCTAGCACAATCCGTGTCGGATTTAGAGTTCCAAATACATCTATCAATATAGGAGAAAACAGAGTGATACCTAAAAATTCAAACTGTTACTGGAAATGAACGCTTCAACATAGAAGAACGAAATTTGGGGAACCAAGTCGCCTTTGTGTACTGATCATTACCTGAAAGTATCATCCAGTTTGGGTGAAAAAATATTGGCTGAGATTTCTGGAGATTCGTAATTTTTGGAAGCTTGGCAACCCCTTTCCATGAAAGTGCTTCTCGCCAGTCACTGCTTAGGGCTACATCAAGAGGAAACAAAACATAGAGATAGAACGTGAAACTACTTTACTGTGTCAAGTTTCAAGAAGCTAGCACAAACCGTGTTGGATTTAGAGTTCCAAATACATCTATCAATATAGGAGAAAACATAGTGAAACCTAAAAATTCAAACTGTTACTGGAAATGAACGCTTCAACATAGAAGAACGAAATTTGGGGAAACAAGTCGCCCTCGTTTACTGATCATTACCTGAAAGTATCATCCAGTTTGGGTGAAAAAATATTTGCTGAGATTTCTGGAGATTCGTAATTTTTGGAAGCTTGGCAACCCCTTTCCTTGAAAGTGTTTCTCGCCAGTCAGTGCTTAGGGTACATCAAGAGGAAACAAACCATAGAGATAGAACGTGAAACTACTTTACTGTGTCAAGTTTCAAGAAGCTAGCACAAACCGTGTTGGATTTAGAGTTCCAAATACATCTATCAATATAGTAGAAAACAGAGTGATACCTAAAAATTCAAAGTGTTACTGGAAATGAACGCTTCAACATAGAAGAACGAAATTTGGAGAACCAAGTCGCCTTAGTGTACTGATCATTACCTGAAAGTATCATCCTGTTTGGGTGAAAAAATATTGGCTGAGATTTCTGGAGATTCGTAATTTTTGGAAGCTTGGCAACCCTTTTCCATGAAAGTGCTTCTCGCCAGTCACTGCTTAGGTGTACATCAAGAGGAAACAAACCATAGAGATAGAACGTGAAACTACTTTACTGTGTCAAGTTTCAAGAAGCTAGCACAAACCGTGTTGGTTTTAGAGTTCCAAATACATCTATCAATATAGGAGAAAACAGAGTGAAACCTAAAAATTCAAACTGTTACTGGAAATGAACGCTTCAACATAGAAGAACGAAATTTGGGGAACCAAGTCGCCTTCGTTTACTGATCATTACCTGAAAGTATCATCCAGTTTGGGTGAAAAAATATTGGCTGAGATTTCTGGAGATTCATAATTTTTGGAAGCTTGGCAACCCCTTTCCATGAAAGTGTTTCTCGCCAGTCAGTGCTTAGGGCTACATCAAGAGGAAACAAACCATAGAGATAGAACGTGAAACTACTTTACTGTGTCAAGTTTCAAGAAGCTAGCACAATCCGTGTTTGATTTAGAGTTCCAAATACATCTATCAATATAGGAGAAAACAGAGTGAAACCTAAAAATTCAAACTGTTACTGGAAATGAACGCTTCAACATAGAAGAACGAAATTTGGGGAACCAAGTCACCTTCGTGTACTGATCATTACCTGAAAGTATCATCCAGTTTGGGTGAAAAAATATTTGCTGAGATTTCTGGAGATTCGTAATTTTTGGAAGCTTGGCAACTCCTTTCCATGAAAGTGCTTCTCGCCAGTCACTGCTTAGGGCTACATCAAGAGGAAACAAAACATAGAGATAGAATGTGAAACTACTTTACTGTGTCAAGTTTCAAGAAGCTAGCACAAACCGTGTTGGATTTAGAGTTCCAAATACATCTATCAATATAGGAGAAAAAAGAGTGAAACCTAAAAATTCAAACTGTTACTGGAAATGAACGCTTCAACATAGAAGAACGAAATTTGGGGAACCAAGTCGCCTTCGTTTACTGATCATTACCTGAAAGTATCATCCAGTTTGGGTGAAAAAATATTGGCTGAGATTTCTGGAGATTCGTAATTTTTGGAAGCTTGGCAACCCCTTTCCATGAAAGTGTTTCTCGCCTTCAGTGCTTAGGGCTACATCAAGAGGAAACAAAACATAGAGATAGAACGTGAAACTACTTTACTGTGTCAAGTTTCAAGAAGCTAGCACAATCCGTGTCGGATTTAGACTTCCAAATACATCTATCAATATAGGAGAAAACAGAGTGAAACCTAAAAATTCAAACTGTTACTGGAAATGAACGCTTCAACATAGAAGAACGAAATTTGGGGAACCAAGTCGCCTTCATTTACTGATCATTACCTGAAAGTATCATCCAGTTTGGGTGAAAAAATATTGGCTGAGATTTCTGGAGATTCGTAATTTTTGGAAGTGTTACTGTGTCAAGTTTCAAGAAGCTAGCACAAACCGTGTTGGATTTAGAGTTCCAAATACATCTATCAATATAGGAGAAAACAGAGTGAAACCTAAAAATTCAAACTGTTACTGGAAATGAACGCTTCAACATAGAAGAACGAAATTTGGGGAAACAAGTCGCCTTCGTGTACTGATCATTACCTGAAAGTATCATCCAGTTTGGGTGAAAAAATATTGGCTGAGATTTCTGAATTTGTAATTTTTGGAAGCTTGGCAACCCCTTTCCATGAAAGTGTTTCTCGCCTTCAGTGCTTAGGGATACATCAAGAGGAAACAAAACATAGAGATAGAACGTGAAACTACTTCACTGTGTCAAGTTTCAAGAAGCTAGCACAAACCGTGTTGGATTTAGAGTTCCAAATACATCTATCAATATAGGAGAAAACAGAGTGAAACCTAAAAATTCAAACTGTTACTGGAAATGAACGCTTCAACATAGAAGAACGAAATTTGGGGAACCAAGTCGCCTTAGTGTACTGATCATTACCTGAAAGTATCATCCAGTTTGGGTGAAAAAATATTGGCTGAGATTTCTGGAGATTCGTAATTTTTGGAAGCTTGGCAACCCCTTTCCATGAAAGTGTTTCTCGCCAGTCAGTGCTTAGGGCTACATCAATATGAAACAAACGATAGAGATAGAACGTGAAACTACTTTACTGTGTCAAGTTTCAAGAAGCTAGCACAATCCGTGTTGGATTTAGAGTTCCAAATACATCTATCAATATAGGAGAAAACAGAGTGAAACCCAAAAATTCAAACTGTTACTGGAAATGAACGCTTCAACATAAAAGAACGAAATTTGGGGAACCAAGTCGCCTTAGTGTACTGATCATTACCTGAAAGTATCATCCAGTTTGGGTGAAAAAATATTGGCTGAGATTTCTGGAGATTCGTAATTTTTGGAAGCTTGGCAACCCCTTTCCATGAAAGTGTTTCTCGCCAGTCACTGCTTAGGGCTACATCAAGAGGAAACAAAACATAGAGATAGAACGTGAAACTATTTTACTGTGTCAAGTTTCAAGAAGCTAGCACAAACCGTGTTGGATTTAGAGTTCCAAATACATCTATCAATATAGGAGAAAACAGAGTGAAACCTAAAAATTCAAACTGTTACTGGAAATGAACGCTTCAACATAGAAGAACGAAATTTGGGGAACCAAGTCGCCTTCGTGTACTGATCATTACCTGAAAGTATCATCCAGTTTGGGTGAAAAAATATTGGCTGAGATTTCTGGAGATTCGTAATTTTTGGAAGCTTGGAAACCCCTTTCCATGAAAGTGTTTCTCGCCTTCAGTGCTTAGGGCTACATCAAGAGGAAACAAAACATAGAGATAGAACCTGAAACTACTTTACTGTGTCAAGTTTCAAGAAGCTAGCACAAACCGTGTTGGATTTAGAGTTCCAAATACATCTATCAATATAGGAGAAAACAGAGTGAAACCTCAAAATTCAAACTGTTACTGGAAATGAACGCTTCAACATAGAAGAACGAAATTTGGGGAACCAAGTCGCCTTAGTGTACTGATCATTACCTGAAAGTATCATCCAGTTTGGGTGAAAAAATATTTGCTGAGATTTCTGGAGATTCGTAATTTTTGGAAGCTTGACAACCTCTTTCCATGAAAGTGTTTCTCGACAGTCACTGCTTAAAGCTACGTCAAGAGGAAACAAAACATAGAGATAGAACGTGAAACTACTTTACTGTGTCACGTTTCAAGAAGCTAGCACAAACCGTGTTGGATTTAGAGTTCCAAATACATCTATCAATATAGGAGAAAACAGAGTGATACCTAAAAATTCAAACTGTTACTGGAAATGAACGCTTCAACATAGAAGAACGAAATTTGGGGAACCAAGTCGCCTTCGTTTACTGATCATTACCTGAAAGTATCATCCAGTTTGGGTGAAAAAATATTGGCTGAGATTTCTGGAGATTCGTAATTTTTGGAAGCTTCGCAACCCCTTTTCATGAAAGTGTTTCTCGCCAGTCACTGCTTAGGGCTACGTCAAGAGGAAACAAAACATAGAGATTGAACGTGAAACTACTTCACTGTGTCAAGTTTCAAGAAGCTAGCACAAACCGTGTTTGATTTAGAGTTCCAAATACATCTATCAATATAGGAGAAAACAGAGTGAAACCTAAAAATTCAAACTGTTACTGGAAATGAACGCTTCAACATAGAAGAACGAAATTTGGGGAACCAAGTCGCCTTCGTGTACTGATCATTACCTGAAAGTATCATCCAGTTTGGGTGAAAAAATATTGGCTGAGATTTCTGGAGATTCGTAATTTTAGAAGCTTGGCAACCCCTTTACATGAAAGTGTTTCTCGCCAGTCAGTGCTTAGGGCTACATCAAGAGGAAACAAACCATAGAGATAGAACGTGAAACTACTTTAGTGTGTCAAGTTTCAAGAAGCTAGCAAAAACCGTGTTCGAATTAGAGTTCCAAATACATCTATCAATATAGGAGAAAACAGAGTGAAACCTAAAAATTCAAACTGTTACTGGAAATGAACGCTTCAACATAGAAGAACGAAATTTGGGGAACCAAGTCGCCTTAGTGTACTGATCATTACCTGAAAGTATCATCCAGTTTGGGTGAAAAAATATTTGCTATCTGGAGATTCGTAATTTTTGGATGCTAGGCAAACCCTTTCCATGAAAGTGTATCTTGAAAGTCAGTGCTTAGGGCTACATCGAGAGGAAAAAAAACATAGAGATAGAACGTGAAACTACTTTACTGTGTCAAGTTTCAAGAAGCTAGCACAAACCGTGTTGGATTTAGAGTTCCAAATACATCTATCAATATAGGAGAAAACAGAGTGAAACCTCAAAATTCAAACTGTTACTGGAAATGAACGCTTCAACATAGAAGAACGAAATTTGGGGAACCAAGTCGACTTAGTGTACTGATCATTACCTGAAAGTATCATCCAGTTTGGGTGAAAAAATATTTGCTGAGATTTCTGGAGATTCGTAATTTTTGGAAGCTTGGCAACCCCTTTCCATGAAAGTGTTTCTCGCCAGTCACTGCTTAGGGCTACGTCAAGAGGAAACAAAACATAGAGATAGAACGTGAAACTACTTTACTGAGTCACGTTTCAAGAAGCTAGCACAAACCGTGTTGGATTTAGAGTTCCAAATACATCTATCAATATAGGAGAAAACAGAGTGATACCTAAAAATTCAAACTGTTACTGGAAATGAACGCTTCAACATAGAAGAACGAAATTTGGGGAACCAAGTCGCCTTCGTTTACTGATCATTACCTGAAAGTATCATCCAGTTTGGCTGAAAAAATATTGGCTGAGATTTCTGGAGATTCGTAATTTTTGGAAGCTTGGCAACCCCTTTCCATGAAAGTGTTTCTCGCCAGTCAGTGCTTAGGGCTACATCAAGAGGAAACAAAACATAGAGATAGAACGTGAAACTACTTCACTGTGTCAAGTTTCAAGAAGCTAGCACAAACCGTGTTGGATTTAGAGTTCCAAATACATCTATCAATATAGGAGAGAACAGAGTGAAACCTAAAAATTCAAACTGTTACTGGAAATGAACACTTCAACATATAAGAACGAAATTTGGGGAACCAAGTCGCCTTAGTGTACTGATCATTACCTGAAAGTATCATCAAGTTTGGGTGAAAAAATATTTGCTGAGATTTCTGGAGATTCGTAATTTTTGGAAGCTTGGCAACCCCTTTCCATGAAAGTGCTTCTCGCCAGTCTCTGCTTAGGGCTACATCAAGAGGAAACAAACCATAGAGATAGAACGTGAAACTACTTTACTGTGTCAAGTTTCAAGAAGCTAGCACAAACCGTGTTGGATTTAGAGTTCCAAATACATCTATCAATATAGGAGAAAAAAGAGTGAAACCTCAAAATTCAAACAGTTACTGGAAATGAACGCTTCAACATAGAAGAACGAAATTTGGGGAACCAAGTCGCCTTAGTGTACTGATCATTACCTGAAAGTATCATCCACTTTGGGTGAAAAAATATTTGCTGAGATTTCTGGAGATTCGTAATTTTTGGAAGCTTCGCAACCCCTTTTCATGAAAGTGTTTCTCGCCAGTCAATGCTTAGGGCTACGTCAAGAGGAAACAAAACATAGAGATAGAACGTGAAACTACTTTACTGTGTCAAGTTTCAAGAAGCTAGCACAAACCGTGTTGGATTTAGAGTTCCAAATACATCTATCAATATAGGAGAAAACAGAGTGATACCTAAAAATTCAAACTGTTACTGGAAATGAACGCTTCAACATAGAAGAACGAAATTTGGGGAACCAAGTCGCCTTAGTGTACTGATCATTACCTGAAAGTATCATCCAGTTTGGGTGAAAAAATATTTGCTGAGATTTCTGGAGATTCGTAATTTTTGGAAGCTTCGCAACCCCTTTCCATGAAAGTGTTTCTTGCCAGTCAGTGCTTAGGGCTACATCAAGAGGAAAAAAAACATAGAGATAGAACGTGAAACAACTTTACTGTGTCAAGTTTCAAGAAGCTAGCACTAACCGTGTTGGATTTAGAGTTCCAAATACATCTATCAATATAGGAGAAAAAAGAGTGAAACCTCAAAATTCAAACAGTTACTGGAAATGAACGCTTCAACATAGAAGAACGAAATTTGGGGAACCAAGTCGCCTTAGTGTACTGATCATTACCTGAAAGTATCATCCAGCTTGGGTGAAAAAATATTTGCTGAGATTTCTGGAGATTCGTAATTTTTGGAAGCTTGGCAACCCCTTTCCATGAAAGTGCTTCTCGCCAGTCACTGCTTAGGGCTACATTAAGAGGAAACAAACCATAGAGATAAACTTGAAACTACTTTACTGTGTCAAGTTTCAAGAAGCTAGCACAAACCGTGTTGGATTTAGAGTTCCAAATACATCTATCAATATAGGAGAAAAAAGAGTGAAACCTAAAAATTCAAACTGTTACTGGAAATGAACGCTTCAACATAGAAGAACGAAATTTGGGGAACCAAGTCGCCTTCGTGTACTCATCATTACCTGAAAGTATCTTCCAGTTTGGGTGAAAAAATATTTGCTGAGATTTCTGGAGATTCGTAATTTTTGGAAGCTTGGCAACCCCTTTCCATGAAAGTGTTTCTCGCCTTCAGTGCTTAGGGCTACATCAAGAGGAAACAAAACATAGAGATAGAACGTGAAACTACTTTACTGTGTCAAGTTTGAAGAAGCTAGCCCAATCCGTGTTGGATTTAGAGTTCCAAATACATCTATCAATATAGGAGAAAACAGAGTGAAACCTCAAAATTCAAACTGTTACTGGAAATGAACGCTTCAACATAGAAGAACGAAATTTGGGGAACCAAGTCGCCTTCGTATACTGATCATTACCTGAAAGTATCATCCAGTTTGGGTGAAAAAATATTTGCTGAGATTTCTGGAGATTCGTAATTTTAGAAGCTTGGCAACCCCTTTACATGAAAGTGTTTCTCGCCAGTCAGTGCTTAGGGCTACATCAAGAGGAAACAAACCATAGAGATAGAACGTGAAACTACTTTACTGTGTCAAGTTTCAAGAAGCTAGCACAAACCGTGTTGGATTTAGAGTTCCAAATACATCTATCAATATCGGAGAAAACAGAGTGAAACCTAAAAATTCAAACTGTTACTGGAAATGAACGCATCAACATAGAAGAACGAAATTTGGGGAACCAAGTCGCCTTAGTGTACTGATCATTACCTGAAAGTATCATCCAGTTTGGGTGAAAAAATATTTGTTATCTGGAGATTCGTAATTTTTGGAAGCTAGGCAAACCCTTTCCATGAAAGTGTTTCTTGCCAGTCAGTGCTAAGGGCTACATCAAGAGGAAACAAAACATAGAGATAGAACGTGAAACTACTTTACTGTGTCATGTTTCAAGAAGCTAGCACAAACCGAGTTGGATTTAGAGTTCCAAATACATCTATCAATATAGGAGAAAACAGAGTGAAACCTCAAAATTCAAACTGTTACTGGAAATGAACGCTTCAAAATAGAAGAACGAAATTTGGGGAACCAAGTCGCCTTAGTGTACTGATCATTACCTGAAAGTATCATCCAGTTTGGCTGAAAAAATATTGGCTGAGATTTCTGGAGATTCGTAATTTTTGGAAGCTTCGCAACCCCTTTCCATGAAAGTGTTTCTCGCCAGTCAGTGCTTAGGGCTACATCAAGAGGAAACAAAACATAGAGATAGAACGTGAAACTACTTCACTGTGTCAAGTTTCAAGAAGCTAGCACAAACCATGTTGGATTTAGAGTTCCAAATACATCTATCAATATAGGAGAAAACAGAGTGAAACCTAAAAATTCAAACTGTTACTGGAGATGAACGCTTCAACATAGAAGAACGAAATTTGGGGAACCAACTCGCCTTCGTTTACTGATCATTACCTGAAAGTATCATCCAGTTTGGGTGAAAAAATATTGGCTGAGATTTCTGGAGATTCGTAATTTTTGGAAGCTTGGCAACCCCTTTCAATGAAAGTGTTTCTCCCCTTCAGTGCTTATGGCTACATCAAGAGGAAACAAAACGTAGAGATAAAACATGAAACTAGGTTACTGTGTCAAGTTTCAAGAAGCTAGCACAAACCGTGTTGGATTTAGAGTTCCAAATACATCTATCAATATAGGAGAAAACAGAGTGATACCTAAAAATTCAAAGTGTTACTGGAAATGAACGCTTCAACATAGAAGAACGAAATTTGGGGAACCAAGTCGCCATTGTGTACTCATCATTACCTGAAAGTATCATCCAGTTTGGGTGAAAAAATATTGGCTGAGATTTCTGGAGATTCGTAATTTTTGGAAGCTTGGCAACCCCTTTCCATGAAAGTGTTTCTCGCCTGTCACTGCTTAGGGCTACATCAAGAGGAAACAATACATAGAGATAGAACGTGAAACTACTTTACTGTGTCAAGTTTCAAGAAGCTAGCACAATCCATGTTGGATTTAGAGTTCCAAATACATCTATCAATATAGGAGAAAACAGAGTGAAACCTAAAAATTCAAACTGTTACTGGAAATGAACGCTTCAACATAGAAGAACGGAATTTGGGGAACCAAGTCGCCTTCGTGTACTGATCATTACCTGAAAGTATCATCCAGTTTGGGTGAAAAAATATTGGCTGAGATTTCTGGAGATTCGTAATTTTAGAAGCTTGGGAACCCCTTTACATGAAAGTGTTTCTCGCCAGTCAGTGCTTAGGGCTACATCAAGAGGAAACAAACCATAGAGATAGAACGTGAAACTACTTTACTGTGTCAAGTTTCAAGAAGCTAGCACAAACCGTGTTGGATTTAGAGTTCCAAATACATCTATCAATATAGGAGAAAACAGAGTGAAACCTAAAAATTCAAAGTGTTACTGGAAATGAACGCTTCAACATAGAAGAACGAAATTTGGGGAACCAAATCGCCTTCGTGTACTGATCATTACCTGAAAGTATCATCCAGTTTGGGTGAAAAAATATTTGCTGAGATTTCTGGAGATTCGTAATTTTTGGAAGCTTGGCAACCCCTTTCCATGAAAGTGCTTCTCGCCAGTCACTGCTTAGGGCTACATCAAGAGGAAACAAAACATAGAGATAGAAAGTGAAACTACTTTACTGTGTCAAGTTTCAAGAAGCTAGCACAAACCGTGTTGGATTTAGAGTTCCAAATACATCTATCAATATAGGAGAAAACAGAGTGAAACCTAAAAATTCAAACTGTTACTGGAAATGAACGCTTCAACATAGAAGAACGAAATTTGGGGAACCAATTCGCCTTCGTTTACTGATCATTACCTGAAAGTATCATCCAGTTTGGGTGAAAAAATATTGGCTGAGATTTCTGGAGATTCGTAATTTTTGGAAGCTTGGCAACCCCTTTCCATGAAAGTGTTTCTCCCCTTCAGTGCTTAGGGCTACATCAAGAGGAAACAAAACGTAGAGATAAAACATGAAACTAGTTTACTGTGTCAAGTTTTAAGAAGCTAGCACAAACCGTGTTGGATTTAGAGTTCCAAATACATCTATCAATATAGGAGAAAACAGAGTGATACCTAAAAATTCAAAGTGTTACTGGAAATGAACGCTTCAACATAGAAGAACGAAATTTGGGGAACCAAGTCGCCTTTGTGTACTGATCATTACCTGAAAGTATCATCCAGTTTGGGTGAAAAAATATTGGCTGAGATTTCTGGAGATTCGTAATTTTTGGAAGCTTGGCAACCCCTTTCCATGAAAGTGTTTCTCGCCTGTCACTGCTTAGGGCTACATCAAGAGGAAACAAAACATAGAGATAGAACGTGAAACTACTTTACTGTGTCAAGTTTCAAGAAGCTAGCACAATCCGTGTTAGATTTAGAGTTCCAAATACATCTATCAATATAGGATAAAACAGAGTGAAACCTAAAAATTCAAACTGTTACTGGAAATGAACGCTTCAACATAGAAGAACGAAATTTGGGGAACCAAGTCGCCTTCGTGTACTGATCATTACCTGAAAGTATCATCCAGTTTGGGTGAAAAAATATTTGCTGAGATTTCTGGAGATTCGTAATTTTAGAAGCTTGGCAACCCCTTTACAAGAAAGTGTTTCTCGCCAGTCAGTGCTTAGGGGTACATCAAGAGGAAACAAACCATAGAGATAGAACGTGAAACTACTTTACTGTGTCAAGTTTCAAGAAGCTAGCACAAACCGTGTTGGATTTAGAGTTCCAAATACATCTATCAATATAGGAGAAAACAGAGTGATACCTAAAAATTCAAACTGTTACTGGAAATGAACGCTTCAACATAGAAGAACGAAATTTGGGGAACCAAGTCGCCTTCGTGTACTGATCATTACCTGAAAGTATCATCCAGTTTGGATGAAAAAATATTGGCTGAGATTTCTGGAGATTCGTAATTTTTGGAAGCTTGGCAACCCTTTCCATGAAAGTGCTTCTCGCCTGTCACTGCTTAGGGCTACATCAAGAGGAAACAAAACATAGAGATAGAACGTGAAACTACTTTACTGTGTCAAGTTTCAAGAAGCTAGCACTAACCGTGTTGGATTTAGAGTTGCAAATACATCTATCAATATAGGAGAAAACAGAGTGAAACCTAAAAATTCAAACTGTTACTGGAAATGAACGCTTCAACATAGAAGAACGAAATTTGGGGAACCAAGTCGCCTTAGTGTACTGATCATTACCTGAAAGTATCATCCAGTTTGGGTGAAAAAAAATTTGCTGACATTTCTGGAGATTCGTAATTTTCGGAAGCTTGGCAACCCCTTTCCATGAAAGTGCTTCTCGCCAGTCACTGCGTAGGGCTACATCAAGAGGAAACAAAACATAGAGATAGAACGTGAAACTACTTTACTGTGTCAAGTTTCAAGAAGCTAGCACACACCGTGTTCGATTTAGAGTTCCAAATACATCTATCAATATAGGAGAAAACAGAGTGAAACCTAAAAATTCAAACTGTTACTGGAAATGAACGCTTCAACATAGAAGAACGAAATTTGGGGAACCAAGTCGCCTTAGTGTCCTGATCATTACCTGAAAGTATCATCCAGTTTGGGTGAAAAAAAATTTGCTGACATTTCTGGAGATTTGTAATTTTCGGAAGCTTGGCAACCCCTTTCCATGAAAGTGCTTCTCGCCAGTCACTGCTTAGGGCTACATCAAGAGGAAACAAAACATAGAGATAGAACGTGAAACTACTTTACTGTGTCAAGTTTCAAGAAGCTAGCACACACCGTGTTCGATTTAGAGTTCCAAATACATCTATCAATATAGGAGAAAACAGAGTGAAACCTAAAAATTCAAACTGTTACTGGAAATGAACGCTTCAACATAGAAGAACGAAATTTGGGGAACCAAGTCGCCTTAGTGTACTGATCATTACCTGAAAGTATCATTCAGTTTGGGTGAAAAAATATTGACTGAGATTTCTGGAGATTCGTAATTTTAGAAGCTTGGCAACCCCTTTACATGAAAGTGTTTCTCGCCAGTCAGTGCTTAGGGCTACATCAAGAGGAAACAAACCATAGAGATAGAACGTGAAACTACTTTACTGTGTCAAGTTTCAAGAAGCTAGCACAAACCGTGTTGGATTTAGAGTTCCAAATACATCTATCAATATAGGAGAAAACAGAGTGATACCTAAAAATTCAAAGTGTTACTGGAAATGAACGCTTCAACATAGAAGAACGAAATTTGGGGAACCAAGTCGCCTTAGTGTACTGATCATTACCTGAAAGTATCATCCAGTTTGGGTGAAAAAATATTTGCTGAGATTTCTGGAGATTCGTAATTTTTGGAAGCTTGGCAACCCCTTTCCATGAAAGTGCTTCTCGCCAGTCACTGCTTAGGGCTACATCAAGAGGAAACAAAACATAGAGATAGAACGTGAAACTACTTTACTGTGTCAAGTTTCAAGAAGCTAGCACAAACCGTGTTGGATTTAGAGTTCCAAATACATCTATCAATATAGGAGAAAACAGAGTGAAACCTCAAAATTCAAACTGTTACTGGAAATGAACGCTTCAACATAGAAGAACGAAATTTGGGGAACCAAGTCGCCTTAGTGTACTGATCATTACCTGAAAGTATCATCCAGTTTGGGTGAAAAAATATTGGCTGAGATTTCTGGAGATTCGTAATTTTTGGAAGCTTGGCAACCCCTTTCCATTAAAGTGCTTCTCGCCAGTCACTGCTTAGGGCTACATCAAGAGGAAACAAAACATAGAGATAGAACGTGAAACTACTTTACTGTGTCAAGTTTCAAGAAGCTAGCACAAACCGTGTTGGATTTAGAGTTGCAAATACATCTATCAATATAGGAGAAAACAGAGTGAAACCTCAAAATTCAAACTCTTACTGGAAATGAACGCTTCAACATAGAAGAACGAAATTTGGGGAACCAAGTTGCCTTAGTGTACTGATCATTACCTGAAAGTATCATCCAGTTTGGGTGAAAAAATATTTGCTGACATTTCTGGAGATTCGTAATTTTTGGAAGCTTGGCAACCCTTTCCATGAAAGTGCTTCTCGCCTGTCACTGCTTAGGGCTACATCAAGAGGAAACAAAACATAGAGATAGAACGTGAAACTACTTTACTGTGTCAAGTTTCAAGAAGCTAGCACAAACCGTGTTGGATTTAGAGTTGCAAATACATCTATCAATATAGGAGAAAACAGAGTGAAACCTAAAAATTCAAACTGTTACTGGAAATGAACGCTTCAACATAGAAGAACGAAATTTGGGGAACCAAGTCGCCTTAGTGTACTGATCATTACCTGAAAGTATCATCCAGTTTGGGTGAAAAAAAATTTGCTGACATTTCTGGAGATTCGTAATTTTTGGAAGCTTGGCAACCCTTTCCATGAAAGTGCTTCTCGCCTGTCACTGCTTAGGGCTACATCAAGAGGAAAAAAAACATAGAGATAGAACGTGAAACTACTTTACTGTGTCAAGTTTCAAGAAGCTAGCACAAACCGTGTTGGATTTAGAGTTGCAAATACATCTATCAATATAGGAGAAAACAGAGTGAAACCTAAAAATTCAAACTGTTACTGGAAATGAACGCTTCAACATAGAAGAACGAAATTTGGGGAACCAAGTCGCCTTAGTGTACTGATCATTACCTGAAAGTATCATCCAGTTTGGGTGAAAAAAAATTTGCTGACATTTCTGGAGATTCGTAATTTTCGGAAGCATGGCAACCCCTTTCCATGAAAGTGTTTCTCGCCAGTCACTGCTTAGGGCTACATCAAGAGGAAACAAAACATAGAGATAGAACGTGAAACTACTTTACTGTGTCAAGTTTCAAGAAGCTAGCACACACCGTGTTCGATTTAGAGTTCCAAATACATCTATCAATATAGGAGAAAACAGAGTGAAACCTAAAAATTCAAACTGTTACTGGAAATGAACGCTTCAACATAGAAGAACGAAATTTGGGGAACCAAGTCGCCTTAGTGTCCTGATCATTACCTGAAAGTATCATCCAGTTTGGGTGAAAAAATTTTGCTGACATTTCTGGAGATTTGTAATTTTTGGAAGCTTGGCAACCCCTTTCCTTGAAAGTGTTTCTCGCCAGTCAGTGCTTAGGGTACATCAAGAGGAAACAAACCATAGAGATAGAACGTGAAACTACTTTACTGTGTCAAGTTTCAAGAAGCTAGCACAAACCGTGTTGGATTTAGAGTTCCAAATACATCTATCAATATAGTAGAAAACAGAGTGATACCTAAAAATTCAAAGTGTTACTGGAAATGAACGCTTCAACATAGAAGAACGAAATTTGGAGAACCAAGTCGCCTTAGTGTACTGATCATTACCTGAAAGTATCATCCTGTTTGGGTGAAAAAATATTGGCTGAGATTTCTGGAGATTCGTAATTTTTGGAAGCTTGGCAACCCTTTTCCATGAAAGTGCTTCTCGCCAGTCACTGCTTAGGTGTACATCAAGAGGAAACAAACCATAGAGATAGAACGTGAAACTACTTTACTGTGTCAAGTTTCAAGAAGCTAGCACAAACCGTGTTGGTTTTAGAGTTCCAAATACATCTATCAATATAGGAGAAAACAGAGTGAAACCTAAAAATTCAAACTGTTACTGGAAATGAACGCTTCAACATAGAAGAACGAAATTTGGGGAACCAAGTCGCCTTCGTTTACTGATCATTACCTGAAAGTATCATCCAGTTTGGGTGAAAAAATATTTGCTGAGATTTCTGGAGATTCATAATTTTTGGAAGCTTGGCAACCCCTTTCCATGAAAGTGTTTCTCGCCAGTCAGTGCTTAGGGCTACATCAAGAGGAAACAAACCATAGAGATAGAACGTGAAACTACTTTACTGTGTCAAGTTTCAAGAAGCTAGCACAATCCGTGTCGGATTTAGAGTTCCAAATACATCTATCAATATAGGAGAAAACAGAGTGAAACCTAAAAATTCAAACTGTTACTGGAAATGAACGCTTCAACATAGAAGAACGAAATTTGGGGAACCAAGTCACCTTCGTGTACTGATCATTACCTGAAAGTATCATCCAGTTTGGGTGAAAAAATATTTGCTGAGATTTCTGGAGATTCGTAATTTTTGGAAGCTTGGCAACTCCTTTCCATGAAAGTGCTTCTCGCCAGTCACTGCTTAGGGCTACATCAAGAGGAAACAAAACATAGAGATAGAATGTGAAACTACTTTACTGTGTCAAGTTTCAAGAAGCTAGCACAAACCGTGTTGGATTTAGAGTTCCAAATACATCTATCAATATAGGAGAAAAAAGAGTGAAACCTAAAAATTCAAACTGTTACTGGAAATGAACGCTTCAACATAGAAGAACGAAATTTGGGGAACCAAGTCGCCTTCGTTTACTGATCATTACCTGAAAGTATCATCCAGTTTGGGTGAAAAAATATTGGCTGAGATTTCTGGAGATTCGTAATTTTTGGAAGCTTGGCAACCCCTTTCCATGAAAGTGTTTCTCGCCTTCAGTGCTTAGGGCTACATCAAGAGGAAACAAAACATAGAGATAGAACGTGAAACTACTTTACTGTGTCAAGTTTCAAGAAGCTAGCACAATCCGTGTCGGATTTAGACTTCCAAATACATCTATCAATATAGGAGAAAACAGAGTGAAACCTAAAAATTCAAACTGTTACTGGAAATGAACGCTTCAACATAGAAGAACGAAATTTGGGGAACCAAGTCGCCTTCATTTACTGATCATTACCTGAAAGTATCATCCAGTTTGGGTGAAAAAATATTGGCTGAGATTTCTGGAGATTCGTAATTTTTGGAAGTGTTACTGTGTCAAGTTTCAAGAAGCTAGCACAAACCGTGTTGGATTTAGAGTTCCAAATACATCTATCAATATAGGAGAAAACAGAGTGAAACCTAAAAATTCAAACTGTTACTGGAAATGAACGCTTCAACATAGAAGAACGAAATTTGGGGAACCAAGTCGCCTTCGTGTACTGATCATTACCTGAAAGTATCATCCAGTTTGGGTGAAAAAATATTGGCTGAGATTTCTGAATTTGTAATTTTTGGAAGCTTGGCAACCCCTTTCCATGAAAGTGTTTCTCGCCTTCAGTGCTTAGGGATACATCAAGAGGAAACAAAACATAGAGATAGAACGTGAAACTACTTCACTGTGTCAAGTTTCAAGAAGCTAGCACAAACCGTGTTGGATTTAGAGTTCCAAATACATCTATCAATATAGGAGAAAACAGAGTGAAACCTAAAAATTCAAACTGTTACTGGAAATGAACGCTTCAACATAGAAGAACGAAATTTGGGGAACCAAGTCGCCTTAGTGTACTGATCATTACCTGAAAGTATCATCCAGTTTGGGTGAAAAAATATTGGCTGAGATTTCTGGAGATTCGTAATTTTTGGAAGCTTGGCAACCCCTTTCCATGAAAGTGTTTCTCGCCAGTCAGTGCTTAGGGCTACATCAATATGAAACAAACGATAGAGATAGAACGTGAAACTACTTTACTGTGTCAAGTTTCAAGAAGCTAGCACAATCCGTGTTGGATTTAGAGTTCCAAATACATCTATCAATATAGGAGAAAACAGAGTGAAACCCAAAAATTCAAACTGTTACTGGAAATGAACGCTTCAACATAAAAGAACGAAATTTGGGGAACCAAGTCGCCTTAGTGTACTGATCATTACCTGAAAGTATCATCCAGTTTGGGTGAAAAAATATTGGCTGAGATTTCTGGAGATTCGTAATTTTTGGAAGCTTGGCAACCCCTTTCCATGAAAGTGTTTCTCGCCAGTCACTGCTTAGGGCTACATCAAGAGGAAACAAAACATAGAGATAGAACGTGAAACTATTTTACTGTGTCAAGTTTCAAGAAGCTAGCACAAACCGTGTTGGATTTAGAGTTCCAAATACATCTATCAATATAGGAGAAAACAGAGTGAAACCTAAAAATTCAAACTGTTACTGGAAATGAACGCTTCAACATAGAAGAACGAAATTTGGGGAACCAAGTCGCCTTCGTGTACTGATCATTACCTGAAAGTATCATCCAGTTTGGGTGAAAAAATATTGGCTGAGATTTCTGGAGATTCGTAATTTTTGGAAGCTTGGAAACCCCTTTCCATGAAAGTGTTTCTCGCCTTCAGTGCTTAGGGCTACATCAAGAGGAAACAAAACATAGAGATAGAACCTGAAACTACTTTACTGTGTCAAGTTTCAAGAAGCTAGCACAAACCGTGTTGGATTTAGAGTTCCAAATACATCTATCAATATAGGAGAAAACAGAGTGAAACCTCAAAATTCAAACTGTTACTGGAAATGAACGCTTCAACATAGAAGAACGAAATTTGGGGAACCAAGTCGCCTTAGTGTACTGATCATTACCTGAAAGTATCATCCAGTTTGGGTGAAAAAATATTTGCTGAGATTTCTGGAGATTCGTAATTTTTGGAAGCTTGACAACCTCTTTCCATGAAAGTGTTTCTCGACAGTCACTGCTTAAAGCTACGTCAAGAGGAAACAAAACATAGAGATAGAACGTGAAACTACTTTACTGTGTCACGTTTCAAGAAGCTAGCACAAACCGTGTTGGATTTAGAGTTCCAAATACATCTATCAATATAGGAGAAAACAGAGTGATACCTAAAAATTCAAACTGTTACTGGAAATGAACGCTTCAACATAGAAGAACGAAATTTGGGGAACCAAGTCGCCTTCGTTTACTGATCATTACCTGAAAGTATCATCCAGTTTGGGTGAAAAAATATTGGCTGAGATTTCTGGAGATTCGTAATTTTTGGAAGCTTCGCAACCCCTTTTCATGAAAGTGTTTCTCGCCAGTCACTGCTTAGGGCTACGTCAAGAGGAAACAAAACATAGAGATTGAACGTGAAACTACTTCACTGTGTCAAGTTTCAAGAAGCTAGCACAAACCGTGTTTGATTTAGAGTTCCAAATACATCTATCAATATAGGAGAAAACAGAGTGAAACCTAAAAATTCAAACTGTTACTGGAAATGAACGCTTCAACATAGAAGAACGAAATTTGGGGAACCAAGTCGCCTTCGTGTACTGATCATTACCTGAAAGTATCATCCAGTTTGGGTGAAAAAATATTGGCTGAGATTTCTGGAGATTCGTAATTTTAGAAGCTTGGCAACCCCTTTACATGAAAGTGTTTCTCGCCAGTCAGTGCTTAGGGCTACATCAAGAGGAAACAAACCATAGAGATAGAACGTGAAACTACTTTAGTGTGTCAAGTTTCAAGAAGCTAGCAAAAACCGTGTTCGAATTAGAGTTCCAAATACATCTATCAATATAGGAGAAAACAGAGTGAAACCTAAAAATTCAAACTGTTACTGGAAATGAACGCTTCAACATAGAAGAACGAAATTTGGGGAACCAAGTCGCCTTAGTGTACTGATCATTACCTGAAAGTATCATCCAGTTTGGGTGAAAAAATATTTGCTATCTGGAGATTCGTAATTTTTGGAAGCTAGGCAAACCCTTTCCATGAAAGTGTATCTTGAAAGTCAGTGCTTAGGGCTACATCGAGAGGAAAAAAAACATAGAGATAGAACGTGAAACTACTTTACTGTGTCAAGTTTCAAGAAGCTAGCACAAACCGTGTTGGATTTAGAGTTCCAAATACATCTATCAATATAGGAGAAAACAGAGTGAAACCTCAAAATTCAAACTGTTACTGGAAATGAACGCTTCAACATAGAAGAACGAAATTTGGGGAACCAAGTCGACTTAGTGTACTGATCATTACCTGAAAGTATCATCCAGTTTGGGTGAAAAAATATTTGCTGAGATTTCTGGAGATTCGTAATTTTTGGAAGCTTGGCAACCCCTTTCCATGAAAGTGTTTCTCGCCAGTCACTGCTTAGGGCTACGTCAAGAGGAAACAAAACATAGAGATAGAACGTGAAACTACTTTACTGTGTCACGTTTCAAGAAGCTAGCACAAACCGTGTTGGATTTAGAGTTCCAAATACATCTATCAATATAGGAGAAAACAGAGTGATACCTAAAAATTCAAACTGTTACTGGAAATGAACGCTTCAACATAGAAGAACGAAATTTGGGGAACCAAGTCGCCTTCGTTTACTGATCATTACCTGAAAGTATCATCCAGTTTGGCTGAAAAAATATTTGCTGAGATTTCTGGAGATTCGTAATTTTTGGAAGCTTGGCAACCCCTTTCCATGAAAGTGTTTCTCGCCAGTCAGTGCTTAGGGCTACATCAAGAGGAAACAAAACATAGAGATAGAACGTGAAACTACTTCACTGTGTCAAGTTTCAAGAAGCTAGCACAAACCGTGTTGGATTTAGAGTTCCAAATACATCTATCAATATAGGAGAGAACAGAGTGAAACCTAAAAATTCAAACTGTTACTGGAAATGAACACTTCAACATATAAGAACGAAATTTGGGGAACCAAGTCGCCTTAGTGTACTGATCATTACCTGAAAGTATCATCAAGTTTGGGTGAAAAAATATTTGCTGAGATTTCTGGAGATTCGTAATTTTTGGAAGCTTGGCAACCCCTTTCCATGAAAGTGCTTCTCGCCAGTCTCTGCTTAGGGCTACATCAAGAGGAAACAAACCATAGAGATAGAACGTGAAACTACTTTACTGTGTCAAGTTTCAAGAAGCTAGCACAAACCGTGTTGGATTTAGAGTTCCAAATACATCTATCAATATAGGAGAAAAAAGAGTGAAACCTCAAAATTCAAACAGTTACTGGAAATGAACGCTTCAACATAGAAGAACGAAATTTGGGGAACCAAGTCGCCTTAGTGTACTGATCATTACCTGAAAGTATCATCCACTTTGGGTGAAAAAATATTTGCTGAGATTTCTGGAGATTCGTAATTTTTGGAAGCTTCGCAACCCCTTTTCATGAAAGTGTTTCTCGCCAGTCAATGCTTAGGGCTACGTCAAGAGGAAACAAAACATAGAGATAGAACGTGAAACTACTTTACTGTGTCAAGTTTCAAGAAGCTAGCACAAACCGTGTTGGATTTAGAGTTCCAAATACATCTATCAATATAGGAGAAAACAGAGTGATACCTAAAAATTCAAACTGTTACTGGAAATGAACGCTTCAACATAGAAGAACGAAATTTGGGGAACCAAGTCGCCTTAGTGTACTGATCATTACCTGAAAGTATCATCCAGTTTGGGTGAAAAAATATTTGCTGAGATTTCTGGAGATTCGTAATTTTTGGAAGCTTCGCAACCCCTTTCCATGAAAGTGTTTCTTGCCAGTCAGTGCTTAGGGCTACATCAAGAGGAAAAAAAACATAGAGATAGAACGTGAAACAACTTTACTGTGTCAAGTTTCAAGAAGCTAGCACTAACCGTGTTGGATTTAGAGTTCCAAATACATCTATCAATATAGGAGAAAAAAGAGTGAAACCTCAAAATTCAAACAGTTACTGGAAATGAACGCTTCAACATAGAAGAACGAAATTTGGGGAACCAAGTCGCCTTAGTGTACTGATCATTACCTGAAAGTATCATCCAGCTTGGGTGAAAAAATATTTGCTGAGATTTCTGGAGATTCGTAATTTTTGGAAGCTTGGCAACCCCTTACCATGAAAGTGCTTCTCGCCAGTCACTGCTTAGGGCTACATTAAGAGGAAACAAACCATAGAGATAAACTTGAAACTACTTTACTGTGTCAAGTTTCAAGAAGCTAGCACAAACCGTGTTGGATTTAGAGTTCCAAATACATCTATCAATATAGGAGAAAAAAGAGTGAAACCTAAAAATTCAAACTGTTACTGGAAATGAACGCTTCAACATAGAAGAACGAAATTTGGGGAACCAAGTCGCCTTCGTGTACTCATCATTACCTGAAAGTATCTTCCAGTTTGGGTGAAAAAATATTTGCTGAGATTTCTGGAGATTCGTAATTTTTGGAAGCTTGGCAACCCCTTTCCATGAAAGTGTTTCTCGCCTTCAGTGCTTAGGGCTACATCAAGAGGAAACAAAACATAGAGATAGAACGTGAAACTACTTTACTGTGTCAAGTTTGAAGAAGCTAGCCCAATCCGTGTTGGATTTAGAGTTCCAAATACATCTATCAATATAGGAGAAAACAGAGTGAAACCTCAAAATTCAAACTGTTACTGGAAATGAACGCTTCAACATAGAAGAACGAAATTTGGGGAACCAAGTCGCCTTCGTATACTGATCATTACCTGAAAGTATCATCCAGTTTGGGTGAAAAAATATTTGCTGAGATTTCTGGAGATTCGTAATTTTAGAAGCTTGGCAACCCCTTTACATGAAAGTGTTTCTCGCCAGTCAGTGCTTAGGGCTACATCAAGAGGAAACAAACCATAGAGATAGAACGTGAAACTACTTTACTGTGTCAAGTTTCAAGAAGCTAGCACAAACCGTGTTGGATTTAGAGTTCCAAATACATCTATCAATATCGGAGAAAACAGAGTGAAACCTAAAAATTCAAACTGTTACTGGAAATGAACGCATCAACATAGAAGAACGAAATTTGGGGAACCAAGTCGCCTTAGTGTACTGATCATTACCTGAAAGTATCATCCAGTTTGGGTGAAAAAATATTTGTTATCTGGAGATTCGTAATTTTTGGAAGCTAGGCAAACCCTTTCCATGAAAGTGTTTCTTGCCAGTCAGTGCTTAGGGCTACATCAAGAGGAAACAAAACATAGAGATAGAACGTGAAACTACTTTACTGTGTCATGTTTCAAGAAGCTAGCACAAACCGAGTTGGATTTAGAGTTCCAAATACATCTATCAATATAGGAGAAAACAGAGTGAAACCTCAAAATTCAAACTGTTACTGGAAATGAACGCTTCAAAATAGAAGAACGAAATTGGGGAACCAAGTCGCCTTAGTGTACTGATCATTACCTGAAAGTATCATCCAGTTTGGCTGAAAAAATATTGGCTGAGATTTCTGGAGATTCGTAATTTTTGGAAGCTTCGCAACCCCTTTCCATGAAAGTGTTTCTCGCCAGTCAGTGCTTAGGGCTACATCAAGAGGAAACAAAACATAGAGATAGAACGTGAAACTACTTCACTGTGTCAAGTTTCAAGAAGCTAGCACAAACCATGTTGGATTTAGAGTTCCAAATACATCTATCAATATAGGAGAAAACAGAGTGAAACCTAAAAATTCAAACTGTTACTGGAGATGAACGCTTCAACATAGAAGAACGAAATTTGGGGAACCAACTCGCCTTCGTTTACTGATCATTACCTGAAAGTATCATCCAGTTTGGGTGAAAAAATATTGGCTGAGATTTCTGGAGATTCGTAATTTTTGGAAGCTTGGCAACCCCTTTCAATGAAAGTGTTTCTCCCCTTCAGTGCTTATGGCTACATCAAGAGGAAACAAAACGTAGAGATAAAACATGAAACTAGGTTACTGTGTCAAGTTTCAAGAAGCTAGCACAAACCGTGTTGGATTTAGAGTTCCAAATACATCTATCAATATAGGAGAAAACAGAGTGATACCTAAAAATTCAAAGTGTTACTGGAAATGAACGCTTCAACATAGAAGAACGAAATTTGGGGAACCAAGTCGCCATTGTGTACTCATCATTACCTGAAAGTATCATCCAGTTTGGGTGAAAAAATATTGGCTGAGATTTCTGGAGATTCGTAATTTTTGGAAGCTTGGCAACCCCTTTCCATGAAAGTGTTTCTCGCCTGTCACTGCTTAGGGCTACATCAAGAGGAAACAATACATAGAGATAGAACGTGAAACTACTTTACTGTGTCAAGTTTCAAGAAGCTAGCACAATCCGTGTTGGATTTAGAGTTCCAAATACATCTATCAATATAGGAGAAAACAGAGTGAAACCTAAAAATTCAAACTGTTACTGGAAATGAACGCTTCAACATAGAAGAACGGAATTTGGGGAACCAAGTCGCCTTCGTGTACTGATCATTACCTGAAAGTATCATCCAGTTTGGGTGAAAAAATATTGGCTGAGATTTCTGGAGATTCGTAATTTTAGAAGCTTGGGAACCCCTTTACATGAAAGTGTTTCTCGCCAGTCAGTGCTTAGGGCTACATCAAGAGGAAACAAACCATAGAGATAGAACGTGAAACTACTTTACTGTGTCAAGTTTCAAGAAGCTAGCACAAACCGTGTTGGATTTAGAGTTCCAAATACATCTATCAATATAGGAGAAAACAGAGTGAAACCTAAAAATTCAAAGTGTTACTGGAAATGAACGCTTCAACATAGAAGAACGAAATTTGGGGAACCAAATCGCCTTCGTGTACTGATCATTACCTGAAAGTATCATCCAGTTTGGGTGAAAAAATATTTGCTGAGATTTCTGGAGATTCGTAATTTTTGGAAGCTTGGCAACCCCTTTCCATGAAAGTGCTTCTCGCCAGTCACTGCTTAGGGCTACATCAAGAGGAAACAAAACATAGAGATAGAAAGTGAAACTACTTTACTGTGTCAAGTTTCAAGAAGCTAGCACAAACCGTGTTGGATTTAGAGTTCCAAATACATCTATCAATATAGGAGAAAACAGAGTGAAACCTAAAAATTCAAACTGTTACTGGAAATGAACGCTTCAACATAGAAGAACGAAATTTGGGGAACCAATTCGCCTTCGTTTACTGATCATTACCTGAAAGTATCATCCAGTTTGGGTGAAAAAATATTGGCTGAGATTTCTGGAGATTCGTAATTTTTGGAAGCTTGGCAACCCCTTTCCATGAAAGTGTTTCTCCCCTTCAGTGCTTAGGGCTACATCAAGAGGAAACAAAACGTAGAGATAAAACATGAAACTAGTTTACTGTGTCAAGTTTTAAGAAGCTAGCACAAACCGTGTTGGATTTAGAGTTGCAAATACATCTATCAATATAGGAGAAAACAGAGTGAAACCTAAAAATTCAAACTGTTACTGGAAATGAACGCTTCAACATAGAAGAACGAAATTTGGGGAACCAAGTCGCCTTAGTGTACTGATCATTACCTGAAAGTATCATCCAGTTTGGGTGAAAAAAAATTTGCTGACATTTCTGGAGATTCGTAATTTTCGGAAGCTTGGCAACCCCTTTCCATGAAAGTGCTTCTCGCCAGTCACTGCTTAGGGCTACATCAAGAGGAAACAAAACATAGAGATAGAACGTGAAACTACTTTACTGTGTCAAGTTTCAAGAAGCTAGCACACACCGTGTTCGATTTAGAGTTCCAAATACATCTATCAATATAGGAGAAAACAGAGTGAAACCTAAAAATTCAAACTGTTACTGGAAATGAACGCTTCAACATAGAAGAACGAAATTTGGGGAACCAAGTCGCCTTAGTGTCCTGATCATTACCTGAAAGTATCATCCAGTTTGGGTGAAAAAAAATTTGCTGACATTTCTGGAGATTTGTAATTTTCGGAAGCTTGGCAACCCCTTTCCATGAAAGTGCTTCTCGCCAGTCACTGCTTAGGGCTACATCAAGAGGAAACAAAACATAGAGATAGAACGTGAAACTACTTTACTGTGTCAAGTTTCAAGAAGCTAGCACACACCGTGTTCGATTTAGAGTTCCAAATACATCTATCAATATAGGAGAAAACAGAGTGAAACCTAAAAATTCAAACTGTTACTGGAAATGAACGCTTCAACATAGAAGAACGAAATTTGGGGAACCAAGTCGCCTTAGTGTACTGATCATTACCTGAAAGTATCATTCAGTTTGGGTGAAAAAATATTGACTGAGATATCTGGAGATTCGTAATTTTAGAAGCTTGGCAACCCCTTTACATGAAAGTGTTTCTCGCCAGTCAGTGCTTAGGGCTACATCAAGAGGAAACAAACCATAGAGATAGAACGTGAAACTACTTTACTGTGTCAAGTTTCAAGAAGCTAGCACAAACCGTGTTGGATTTAGAGTTCCAAATACATCTATCAATATAGGAGAAAACAGAGTGATACCTAAAAATTCAAAGTGTTACTGGAAATGAACGCTTCAACATAGAAGAACGAAATTTGGGGAACCAAGTCGCCTTAGTGTACTGATCATTACCTGAAAGTATCATCCAGTTTGGGTGAAAAAATATTTGCTGAGATTTCTGGAGATTCGTAATTTTTGGAAGCTTGGCAACCCCTTTCCATGAAAGTGCTTCTCGCCAGTCACTGCTTAGGGCTACATCAAGAGGAAACAAAACATAGAGATAGAACGTGAAACTACTTTACTGTGTCAAGTTTCAAGAAGCTAGCACAAACCGTGTTGGATTTAGAGTTCCAAATACATCTATCAATATAGGAGAAAACAGAGTGAAACCTCAAAATTCAAACTGTTACTGGAAATGAACGCTTCAACATAGAAGAACGAAATTTGGGGAACCAAGTCGCCTTAGTGTACTGATCATTACCTGAAAGTATCATCCAGTTTGGGTGAAAAAATATTGGCTGAGATTTCTGGAGATTCGTAATTTTTGGAAGCTTGGCAACCCCTTTCCATTAAAGTGCTTCTCGCCAGTCACTGCTTAGGGCTACATCAAGAGGAAACAAAACATAGAGATAGAACGTGAAACTACTTTACTGTGACAAGTTTCAAGAAGCTAGCACAAACCGTGTTGGATTTAGAGTTGCAAATACATCTATCAATATAGGAGAAAACAGAGTGAAACCTCAAAATTCAAACTCTTACTGGAAATGAACGCTTCAACATAGAAGAACGAAATTTGGGGAACCAAGTTGCCTTAGTGTACTGATCATTACCTGAAAGTATCATCCAGTTTGGGTGAAAAAATATTTGCTGACATTTCTGGAGATTCGTAATTTTTGGAAGCTTGGCAACCCTTTCCATGAAAGTGCTTCTCGCCTGTCACTGCTTAGGGCTACATCAAGAGGAAACAAAACATAGAGATAGAACGTGAAACTACTTTACTGTGTCAAGTTTCAAGAAGCTAGCACAAACCGTGTTGGATTTAGAGTTGCAAATACATCTATCAATATAGGAGAAAACAGAGTGAAACCTAAAAATTCAAACTGTTACTGGAAATGAACGCTTCAACATAGAAGAACGAAATTTGGGGAACCAAGTCGCCTTAGTGTACTGATCATTACCTGAAAGTATCATCCAGTTTGGGTGAAAAAAAATTTGCTGACATTTCTGGAGATTCGTAATTTTTGGAAGCTTGGCAACCCTTTCCATGAAAGTGCTTCTCGCCTGTCACTGCTTAGGGCTACATCAAGAGGAAAAAAAACATAGAGATAGAACGTGAAACTACTTTACTGTGTCAAGTTTCAAGAAGCTAGCACAAACCGTGTTGGATTTAGAGTTGCAAATACATCTATCAATATAGGAGAAAACAGAGTGAAACCTAAAAATTCAAACTGTTACTGGAAATGAACGCTTCAACATAGAAGAACGAAATTTGGGGAACCAAGTCGCCTTAGTGTACTGATCATTACCTGAAAGTATCATCCAGTTTGGGTGAAAAAAAATTTGCTGACATTTCTGGAGATTCGTAATTTTCGGAAGCTTGGCAACCCCTTTCCATGAAAGTGTTTCTCGCCAGTCACTGCTTAGGGCTACATCAAGAGGAAACAAAACATAGAGATAGAACGTGAAACTACTTTACTGTGTCAAGTTTCAAGAAGCTAGCACAATCCGTGTTAGATTTAGAGTTCCAAATACATCTATCAATATAGGATAAAACAGAGTGAAACCTAAAAATTCAAACTGTTACTGGAAATGAACGCTTCAACATAGAAGAACGAAATTTGGGGAACCAAGTCGCCTTCGTGTACTGATCATTACCTGAAAGTATCATCCAGTTTGGGTGAAAAAATATTTGCTGAGATTTCTGGAGATTCGTAATTTTAGAAGCTTGGCAACCCCTTTACAAGAAAGTGTTTCTCGCCAGTCAGTGCTTAGGGGTACATCAAGAGGAAACAAACCATAGAGATAGAACGTGAAACTACTTTACTGTGTCAAGTTTCAAGAAGCTAGCACAAACCGTGTTGGATTTAGAGTTCCAAATACATCTATCAATATAGGAGAAAACAGAGTGATACCTAAAAATTCAAACTGTTACTGGAAATGAACGCTTCAACATAGAAGAACGAAATTTGGGGAACCAAGTCGCCTTCGTGTACTGATCATTACCTGAAAGTATCATCCAGTTTGGATGAAAAAATATTGGCTGAGATTTCTGGAGATTCGTAATTTTTGGAAGCTTGGCAACCCTTTCCATGAAAGTGCTTCTCGCCTGTCACTGCTTAGGGCTACATCAAGAGGAAACAAAACATAGAGATAGAACGTGAAACTACTTTACTGTGTCAAGTTTCAAGAAGCTAGCACAAACCGTGTTGGATTTAGAGTTGCAAATACATCTATCAATATAGGAGAAAACAGAGTGAAACCTAAAAATTCAAACTGTTACTGGAAATGAACGCTTCAACATAGAAGAACGAAATTTGGGGAACCAAGTCGCCTTAGTGTACTGATCATTACCTGAAAGTATCATCCAGTTTGGGTGAAAAAAAATTTGCTGACATTTCTGGAGATTCGTAATTTTCGGAAGCTTGGCAACCCCTTTCCATGAAAGTGCTTCTCGCCAGTCACTGCTTAGGGCTACATCAAGAGGAAACAAAACATAGAGATAGAACGTGAAACTACTTTACTGTGTCAAGTTTCAAGAAGCTAGCACACACCGTGTTCGATTTAGAGTTCCAAATACATCTATCAATATAGGAGAAAACAGAGTGAAACCTAAAAATTCAAACTGTTACTGGAAATGAACGCTTCAACATAGAAGAACGAAATTTGGGGAACCAAGTCGCCTTAGTGTCCTGATCATTACCTGAAAGTATCATCCAGTTTGGGTGAAAAAAAATTTGCTGACATTTCTGGAGATTTGTAATTTTCGGAAGCTTGGCAACCCCTTTCCATGAAAGTGCTTCTCGCCAGTCACTGCTTAGGGCTACATCAAGAGGAAACAAAACATAGAGATAGAACGTGAAACTACTTTACTGTGTCAAGTTTCAAGAAGCTAGCACACACCGTGTTCGATTTAGAGTTCCAAATACATCTATCAATATAGGAGAAAACAGAGTGAAACCTAAAAATTCAAACTGTTACTGGAAATGAACGCTTCAACATAGAAGAACGAAATTTGGGGAACCAAGTCGCCTTAGTGTACTGATCATTACCTGAAAGTATCATTCAGTTTGGGTGAAAAAATATTGACTGAGATTTCTGGAGATTCGTAATTTTAGAAGCTTGGCAACCCCTTTACATGAAAGTGTTTCTCGCCAGTCAGTGCTTAGGGCTACATCAAGAGGAAACAAACCATAGAGATAGAACGTGAAACTACTTTACTGTGTCAAGTTTCAAGAAGCTAGCACAAACCGTGTTGGATTTAGAGTTCCAAATACATCTATCAATATAGGAGAAAACAGAGTGATACCTAAAAATTCAAAGTGTTACTGGAAATGAACGCTTCAACATAGAAGAACGAAATTTGGGGAACCAAGTCGCCTTAGTGTACTGATCATTACCTGAAAGTATCATCCAGTTTGGGTGAAAAAATATTTGCTGAGATTTCTGGAGATTCGTAATTTTTGGAAGCTTGGCAACCCCTTTCCATGAAAGTGCTTCTCGCCAGTCACTGCTTAGGGCTACATCAAGAGGAAACAAAACATAGAGATAGAACGTGAAACTACTTTACTGTGTCAAGTTTCAAGAAGCTAGCACAAACCGTGTTGGATTTAGAGTTCCAAATACATCTATCAATATAGGAGAAAACAGAGTGAAACCTCAAAATTCAAACTGTTACTGGAAATGAACGCTTCAACATAGAAGAACGAAATTTGGGGAACCAAGTCGCCTTAGTGTACTGATCATTACCTGAAAGTATCATCCAGTTTGGGTGAAAAAATATTGGCTGAGATTTCTGGAGATTCGTAATTTTTGGAAGCTTGGCAACCATTTTCCATTAAAGTGCTTCTCGCCAGTCACTGCTTAGGGCTACATCAAGAGGAAACAAAACATAGAGATAGAACGTGAAACTACTTTACTGTGTCAAGTTTCAAGAAGCTAGCACAAACCGTGTTGGATTTAGAGTTGCAAATACATCTATCAATATAGGAGAAAACAGAGTGAAACCTCAAAATTCAAACTCTTACTGGAAATGAACGCTTCAACATAGAAGAACGAAATTTGGGGAACCAAGTTGCCTTAGTGTACTGATCATTACCTGAAAGTATCATCCAGTTTGGGTGAAAAAATATTTGCTGACATTTCTGGAGATTCGTAATTTTTGGAAGCTTGGCAACCCTTTCCATGAAAGTGCTTCTCGCCTGTCACTGCTTAGGGCTACATCAAGAGGAAACAAAACATAGAGATAGAACGTGAAACTACTTTACTGTGTCAAGTTTCAAGAAGCTAGCACAAACCGTGTTGGATTTAGAGTTGCAAATACATCTATCAATATAGGAGAAAACAGAGTGAAACCTCAAAATTCAAACTGTTACTGGAAATGAACGCTTCAACATAGAAGAACGAAATTTGGGGAACCAAGTCGCCTTAGTGTACTGATCATTACCTGAAAGTATCATCCAGTTTGGGTGAAAAAAAATTTGCTGACATTTCTGGAGATTCGTAATTTTTGGAAGCTTGGCAACCCTTTCCATGAAAGTGCTTCTCGCCTGTCACTGCTTAGGGCTACATCAAGAGGAAAAAAAACATAGAGATAGAACGTGAAACTACTTTACTGTGTCAAGTTTCAAGAAGCTAGCACAAACCGTGTTGGATTTAGAGTTGCAAATACATCTATCAATATAGGAGAAAACAGAGTGAAACCTAAAAATTCAAACTGTTACTGGAAATGAACGCTTCAACATAGAAGAACGAAATTTGGGGAACCAAGTCGCCTTAGTGTACTGATCATTACCTGAAAGTATCATCCAGTTTGGGTGAAAAAAAATTTGCTGACATTTCTGGAGATTCGTAATTTTCGGAAGCTTGGCAACCCCTTTCCATGAAAGTGTTTCTCGCCAGTCACTGCTTAGGGCTACATCAAGAGGAAACAAAACATAGAGATAGAACGTGAAACTACTTTACTGTGTCAAGTTTCAAGAAGCTAGCACACACCGTGTTCGATTTAGAGTTCCAAATACATCTATCAATATAGGAGAAAACAGAGTGAAACCTAAAAATTCAAACTGTTACTGGAAATGAACGCTTCAACATAGAAGAACGAAATTTGGGGAACCAAGTCGCCTTAGTGTCCTGATCATTACCTGAAAGTATCATCCAGTTTGGGTGAAAAAATTTTGCTGACATTTCTGGAGATTTGTAATTTTCGGAAGCTTGGCAACCCCTTTCCATGAAAGTGCTTCTCGCCAGTCACTGCTTAGGGCTACATCAAGAGGAAACAAAACATAGAGATAGAACGTGAAACTACTTTACTGTGTCAAGTTTCAAGAAGCTAGCACACACCGTGTTCGATTTAGAGTTCCAAATACATCTATCAATATAGGAGAAAACAGAGTGAAACCTAAAAATTCAAACTGTTACTGGAAATGAACGCTTCAACATAGAAGAACGAAATTTGGGGAACCAAGTCGCCTTAGTGTACTGATCATTACCTGAAAGTATCATTCAGTTTGGGTGAAAAAATATTGACTGAGATTTCTGGAGATTCGTAATTTTAGAAGCTTGGCAACCCCTTTACATGAAAGTGTTTCTCGCCAGTCAGTGCTTAGGGCTACATCAAGAGGAAACAAACCATAGAGATAGAACGTGAAACTACTTTACTGTGTCAAGTTTCAAGAAGCTAGCACAAACCGTGTTGGATTTAGAGTTCCAAATACATCTATCAATATAGGAGAAAACAGAGTGATACCTAAAAATTCAAAGTGTTACTGGAAATGAACGCTTCAACATAGAAGAACGAAATTTGGGGAACCAAGTCGCCTTAGTGTACTGATCATTACCTGAAAGTATCATCCAGTTTGGGTGAAAAAATATTTGCTGAGATTTCTGGAGATTCGTAATTTTTGGAAGCTTGGCAACCCCTTTCCATGAAAGTGCTTCTCGCCAGTCACTGCTTAGGGCTACATCAAGAGGAAACAAAACATAGAGATAGAACGTGAAACTACTTTACTGTGTCAAGTTTCAAGAAGCTAGCACAAACCGTGTTGGATTTAGAGTTCCAAATACATCTATCAATATAGGAGAAAACAGAGTGAAACCTCAAAATTCAAACTGTTACTGGAAATGAACGCTTCAACATAGAAGAACGAAATTTGGGGAACCAAGTCGCCTTAGTGTACTGATCATTACCTGAAAGTATCATCCAGTTTGGGTGAAAAAATATTGGCTGAGATTTCTGGAGATTCGTAATTTTTGGAAGCTTGGCAACCCCTTTCCATGAAAGTGCTTCTCGCCAGTCACTGCTTAGGGCTACATCAAGAGGAAACAAAACATAGAGATAGAACGTGAAACTACTTTACTGTGTCAAGTTTCAAGAAGCTAGCACAAACCGTGTTGGATTTAGAGTTGCAAATACATCTATCAATATAGGAGAAAACAGAGTGAAACCTCAAAATTCAAACTCTTACTGGAAATGAACGCTTCAACATAGAAGAACGAAATTTGGGGAACCAAGTTGCCTTAGTGTACTGATCATTACCTGAAAGTATCATCCAGTTTGGGTGAAAAAATATTTGCTGACATTTCTGGAGATTCGTAATTTTTGGAAGCTTGGCAACCCCTTTCCATGAAAGTGCTTCTCGCCAGTCACTGCTTAGGGCTACATCAAGAGGAAACAAAACATAGAGAGAGAACGTTAAACTACTTTACTGTGTCAAGTTTCAAGAAGCTAGCACAAACCATGTTGGATTTAGAGTTCCAAATACATCTATCAATATAGGAGAAAACAGAGTGAAACCTCAAAATTCAAACTGTTACTGGAAATGAACGCTTCAACATAGAAGAACGAAATTTGGGAAACCAAGTCGCCTTAGTGTACTGATCATTACCTGAAAGTATCATCCAGTTTGGGTGAAAAAATATTTGCTGAGATTTCTGGAGATTCGTAATTTTTGGAACCTTGGCAACCCCTTTCCATGAAAGTGCTTCTCGCCAGTCACTGCTTAGGGCTACATCAAGAGGAAACAAAACATAGAGATAGAACGTGAAACTACTTTACTCTGTCAAGTTTCAAGAAGCTAGCACAAACTGTGTTGGATTTAGAGTTGCAAATACATCTATCAATATAGGAGAAAACAGAGTGAAACCTAAAAATTCAAACTGTTACTGGAAATGAACGCTTCAACATAGAAGAACGAAATTTGGGGAACCAAGTCGCCTTAGTGTACTGATCATTACCTGAAAGTATCATCCAGTTTGGGTGAAAAAATATTTGCTTTCTGGAGATTCGTAATTTTTGGAAGGTAGGCAAACACTTTCCATGAAAGTGTTTCTCGCCAGTCAGTTCTTAGGGCTACATCAAGAGGAAACAAAACATAGAGATAGAACTTGAATCTACTTTACTGTGTCAAGTTTCAAGAAGCTAGCACAAACCGTGTTGGTTTTAGAGTTCCAAATACATCTATCAATATAGGAGAAAACAGAGTGAAACCTCAAAATTCAAACTGTTACTGGAAATGAACGCTTCAACATAGAAGAACGAAATTTGGGGAACCAAGTCGCCTTAGTGTACTGATCATTACCTGAAAGTATCATCCAGTTTGGGTGAAAAAATATTTGCTGAGATTTCTGGAGATTCGTAATTTTTGGAAGCTTGGCAACCCCTTTCCATGAAAGTGCTTCTCGCCAGTCACTGCTTAGGGCTTCATCAAGAGGAAACAAAACATAGAGATAGAACGTGAAACTACTTTACTGTTTCAAGTTTCAAGAAGCTAGCACAAACCGTGTTGGATTTAGAGTTGCAAATACATCTATCAATATAGGAGAAAACAGAGTGAAACCTAAAAATTCAAACTGTTACTGGAAATGAACGCTTCAACATAGAAGAACGAAATTTGGGGAACCAAGTCGCCTTAGTGTACTGATCATTACCTGAAAGTATCATCCAGTTTGGGTGAAAAAATATTTGCTTTCTGGAGATTCGTAATTTTTGGAAGGTAGGCAAACACTTTCCATGAAAGTGTTTCTCGCCAGTCAGTTCTTAGGGCTACATCAAGAGGAAACAAAACATAGAGATAGAACTTGAATCTACTTTACTGTGTCAAGTTTCAAGAAGCTAGCACAAACCGTGTTGGTTTTAGAGTTCCAAATACATCTATCAATATAGGAGAAAACAGAGTGAAACCTCAAAATTCAAACTGTTACTGGAAATGAACGCTTCAACATAGAAGAACGAAATTTGGGGAACCAAGTCGCCTTAGTGTACTGATCATTACCTGAAAGTATCATCCAGTTTGGCTGAAAAAATATTGGCTGAGATTTCTGGAGATTCGTAATTTTTGGAAGCTTCGCAACCCCTTTCCATGAAAGTGTTTCTCGCCAGTCACTGCTTAGGGCTACGTCAAGAGGAAACAAAACATAGAGATAGAACGTGAAACTACTTTACTGTGTCAAGTTTCAAGAAGCTAGCACAAACCGTGTTGGATTTAGAGTTCCAAATACATCTATCAATATAGGAGAAAACAGAGTGAAACCTCAAAATTCAAACTGTTACTGGAAATGAACGCTTCAACATAGAAGAACGAAATTTGGGGAACCAAGTCGCCTTAGTGTACTGATCATTACCTGAAAGTATCATCCAGTTTGGGTGAAAAAATATTGGCTGAGATTTCTTTTAGATTCGTAATTTTTGGAAGCTTGGCAACCCCTTTCCATGAAAGTGCTTCTCGCCAGTCACTGCTTAGGGCTACATCAAGAGGAAACAAAACATAGAGATAGAACGTGAAACTACTTTACTGTGTCAAGTTTCAAGAAGCTAGCACAAACCGTGTTGGATTTAGAGTTGCAAATACATCTATCAATATAGGAGAAAACAGAGTGAAACCTAAAAATTCAAACTGTTACTGGAAATGAACGCTTCAACATAGAAGAACGAAATTTGGAGAACCAAGTCGCCTTAGTGTACTGATCATTACCTGAAAGTATCATCCTGTTTGGGTGAAAAAATATTGGCTGAGATTTCTGGAGATTCGTAATTTTTGGAAGCTTGGCAACCCCTTTCCATGAAAGTGCTTCTCGCCAGTCACTGCTTAGGGCTACATCAAGAGGAAACAAACCATAGAGATAGAACGTGAAACTACTTTACTGTGTCAAGTTTCAAGAAGCTAGCACAAACCGTGTTGGATTTAGAGTTCCAAATACATCTATCAATATAGGAGAAAACAGAGTGAAACCTAAAAATTCAAACTGTTACTGGAAATGAACGCTTCAACATAGAAGAACGAAATTTGGAGAACCAAGTCGCCTTAGTGTACTGATCATTACCTGAAAGTATCATCCTGTTTGGGTGAAAAAATATTGGCTGAGATTTCTGGAGATTCGTAATTTTTGGAAGCTTGGCAACCCCTTTCCATGAAAGTGTTTCTCGCCAGTCACTGCTTAGGGCTACGTCAAGAGGAAACAAAACATAGAGATAGAACGTGAAACTACTTTACTGTGTCAAGTTTCAAGAAGCTAGCACAAACCGTGTTGGATTTAGAGTTGCAAATACATCTATCAATATAGGAGAAAACAGAGTGAAACCTAAAAATTCAAACTGTTACTGGAAATGAACGCTTCAACATAGAAGAACGAAATTTGGGGAACCAAGTCGCCTTAGTGTACTGATCATTACCTGAAAGTATCATCCAGTTTGGGTGAAAAAATATTTGCTTTCTGGAGATTCGTAATTTTTGGAAGCTAGGCAAACCCTTTCCATGAAAGTGTTTCTCGCCAGTCAGTTCTTAGGGCTACATCAAGAGGAAACAAAACATAGAGATAGAACGTGAATCTACTTTACTGTGTCAAGTTTCAAGAAGCTAGCACAAACCGTGTTGTATTTAGAGTTCCAAATACATCTATCAATATAGGAGAAAACAGAGTGAAACCTCAAAATTCAAACTGTTACTGGAAATGAACGCTTCAACATAGAAGAACGAAATTTGGGGAACCAAGTCGCCTTAGTGTACTGATCATTACCTGAAAGTATCATCCAGTTTGGGTGAAAAAATATTTGCTGAGATTTCTGGAGATTCGTAATTTTTGGAAGCTTGGCAACCCCTTTCCATGAAAGTGTTTCTCGCCAGTCACTGCTTAGGGCTACGTCAAGAGGAAACAAAACATAGAGATAGAACGTGAAACTACTTTACTGTGTCAAGTTTCAAGAAGCTAGCACAAACCGTGTTGGATTTAGAGTTGCAAATACATCTATCAATATAGGAGAAAACAGAGTGAAACCTAAAAATTCAAACTGTTACTGGAAATGAACGCTTCAACATAGAAGAACGAAATTTGGGGAACGAAGTCGCCTTAGTGTACTGATCATTACCTGAAAGTATCATCCAGTTTGGGTGAAAAAATATTTGCTTTCTGGAGATTCGTAATTTTTGGAAGCTAGGCAAACCCTTTCCATGAAAGTGTTTCTCGCCAGTCAGTTCTTAGGGCTACATCAAGAGGAAACAAAACATAGAGATAGAACGTGAATCTACTTTACTGTGTCAAGTTTCAAGAAGCTAGCACAAACCGTGTTGGATTTAGAATTCCAAATACATCTATCAATATAGGAGAAAACAGAGTGAAACCTCAAAATTCAAACTGTTACTGGAAATGAACGCTTCAACATAGAAGAACGAAATTTGGGGAACCAAGTCACCTTAGTGTACTGATCATTACCTGAAAGTATCATCCAGTTTGGGTGAAAAAATATTTGCTGAGATTTCTGGAGATTCGTAATTTTTGGAAGCTTGGCAACCCCTTTCCATGAAAGTGTTTCTCGCCAGTCACTGCTTAGGGCTACGTCAAGAGGAAACAAAACATAGAGATAGAACGTGAAACTACTTTACTGTGTCAAGTTTCAAGAAGCTAGCACAAACCGTGTTGGATTTAGAGTTCCAAATACATCTATCAATATAGGAGAAAACAGAGTGATACCTAAAAATTCAAACTGTTACTGGAAATGAACGCTTCAACATAGAAGAATGAAATTTGGGGAACCAAGTCGCCTTAGTGTACTGATCATTACCTGAAAGTATCATCCAGTTTGGGTGAAAAAATATTGGCTGATATTTCTGGAGATTCGTAATTTTTGGAAGCTTCGCAACCCCTTTCCATGAAAGTGTTTCTCGCCAGTCAGTGCTTAGGGCTACATCAAGAGGAAACAAAAGATAGAGATAGAACGTGAAACTACTTCACTGTGTCAAGTTTCAAGAAGCTAGCACAAACCGTGTTGGATTTAGAGTTCCAAATACATCTATCAATATAGGAGAAAACAGAGTGAAACCTCAAAATTCAAACTGTTACTGGAAATGAACGCTTCAACATAGAAGAACGAAATTTGGGGAACCAAGTCGCCTTAGTGTACTGATCATTACCTGAAAGTATCATCCAGTTTGGGTGAAAAAATATTTGCTGAGATTTCTAGAGATTCGTAATTTTTGGAAGCTTGGCAACCCCTTTCCATGAAAGTGCTTCTCGCCAGTCACTGCTTAGGGCTACATCAAGAGGAAACAAAACATAGAGATAGAACGTTAAACTACTTTACTGTGTCAAGTTTCAAGAAGCTAGCACAAACCGTGTTTGATTTAGAGTTCCAAATACATCTATCAATATAGGAGAAAACAGAGTGAAACCTAAAAATTCAAACTGTTACTGGAAATGAACGCTTCAACATAGAAGAACGAAATTTGGGGAACCAAGTCGCCTTAGTGTACTGATCATTACCTGAAAGTATCATCCAGTTTGGGTGAAAAAATATTTGCTTTCTGGAGATTCGTAATTTTTGGAAGCTAGGCAAACCCTTTCCATGAAAGTGTTTCTCGCCAGTCAGTTCTTAGGGCTACATCAAGAGGAAACAAAACATAGAGATAGAACTTGAATCTACTTTACTGTGTCAAGTTTCAAGAAGCTAGCACAAACCGTGTTGGATTTAGAGTTCCAAATACATCTATCAATATAGGAGAAAACAGAGTGAAACCTAAAAATTCAAACTGTTACTGGAAATGAACGCTTCAACATAGAAGAACGAAATTTGGGGAACCAAGTCGCCTTAGTGTACTGATCATTACCTGAAAGTATCATCCAGTTTGGGTGAAAAAATATTTGCTGAGATTTCTGGAGATTCGTAATTTTTGGAAGCTTGGCAACCCCTTTCCATGAAAGTGCTTCTCGCCAGTCACTGCTTAGGGCTACATCAAGAAGAAACAAAACATAGAGATAGAACGTGAAACTACTTTACTGTGTCAAGTTTCAAGAAGCTAGCACAAACCGTGTTGGATTTAGAGTTGCAAATACATCTATCAATATAGGACAAAACAGAGTGAAACCTCAAAATTCAAACTCTTACTGGAAATGAACGCTTCAACATAGAAGAACGAAATTTGGGGAACCAAGTCGCCTTAGTGTACTGATCATTACCTGAAAGTATCATCCAGTTTGGGTGAAAAAATATTTGCTGACATTTCTGGAGATTCGTAATTTTTGGAAGCTTGGCAACCCCTTTCCATGAAAGTGCTTCTCGCCAGTCACTGCTTAGGGCTACATCAAGAGGAAACAAAACATAGAGAGAGAACGTTAAACTACTTTACTGTGTCAAGTTTCAAGAAACTAGCACAAACCATGTTGGATTTAGAGTTCCAAATACATCTATCAATATAGGAGAAAACAGAGTGAAACCTCAAAATTCAAACTGTTACTGGAAATGAACGCTTCAACATAGAAGAACGAAATTTGGGGAACCAAGTCGCCTTAGTGTACTGATCATTACCTGAAAGTATCATCCATTTTGGGTGAAAAAATATTTGCTTTCTGGAGATTCGTAATTTTTGGAAGGTAGGCAAACACTTTCCATGAAAGTGTTTCTCGCCAGTCAGTTCTTAGGGCTACATCAAGAGGAAACAAAACATAGAGATAGAACTTGAATCTACTTTACTGTGTCAAGTTTCAAGAAGCTAGCACAAACCGTGTTGGTTTTAGAGTTCCAAATACATCTATCAATATAGGAGAAAACAGAGTGAATCCTCAAAATTCAAACTGTTACAGGAAATGAACGCTTCAACATAGAAGAACGAAATTTGGGGAACCAAGTCGCCTTAGTGTACTGATCATTACCTGAAAGTATCATCCAGTTTGGGTGAAAAAATATTTGCTGAGATTTCTGGAGATTCGTAATTTTTGGAAGCTTGGCAACCCCTTTCCATGAAAGTGTTTCTCGCCTTCAGTGCTTAGGGCTACATCAAGAGAAAACAAAACATAGAGATAGAACGTGAAACTACTTTACTGTGTCAAGTTTCAAGAAGCTAGCACAAACCGTGTTGGATTTAGAGTTCCAAATACATCTATCAATATAGGAGAAAACAGAGTGATACCTAAAAATTCAAACTGTTACTGGAAATGAACGCTTCAACATAGAAGAATGAAATTTGGGGAACCAAGTCGCCTTAGTGTACTGATCATTACCTGAAAGTATCATCCAGTTTGGGTGAAAAAATATTGGCTGATATTTCTGGAGATTCGTAATTTTTGGAAGCTTCGCAACCCCTTTCCATGAAAGTGTTTCTCGCCAGTCAGTGCTTAGGGCTACATCAAGAGGAAACAAAACATAGAGATAGAACGTGAAACTACTTCACTGTGTCAAGTTTCAAGAAGCTAGCACAAACCGTGTTGGATTTAGAGTTCCAAATACATCTATCAATATAGGAGAAAACAGAGTGAAACCTCAAAATTCAAACTGTTACTGGAAATGAACGCTTCAACATAGAAGAACGAAATTTGGGGAACCAAGTCGCCTTAGTGTACTGATCATTACCTGAAAGTATCATCCAGTTTGGGTGAAAAAATATTTGCTGAGATTTCTAGAGATTCGTAATTTTTGGAAGCTTGGCAACCCCTTTCCATGAAAGTGCTTCTCGCCAGTCACTGCTTAGGGCTACATCAAGAGGAAACAAAACATAGAGATAGAACGTTAAACTACTTTACTGTGTCAAGTTTCAAGAAGCTAGCACAAACCGTGTTCGGTTTAGAGTTCCAAATATATCTATCAATATAGGAGAAAACAGAGTGAAACCTAAAAATTCAAACTGTTACTGGAAATGAACGCTTCAACATAGAAGAACGAAATTTGGGGAACCAAGTCGCCTTAGTGTACTGATCATTACCTGAAAGTATCATCCAGTTTGGGTGAAAAAATATTGGCTGATATTTCTGGAGATTCGTTATTTTTGGAAGCTTCGCAACCCCTTTCCATGAAAGTGTTTCTCGCAAGTCAGTGCTTAGGGCTACATCAAGAGGAAACAAAACATAGAGATAGAACGTGAAACTACTTCACTGTGTCAAGTTTCAAGAAGCTAGTACAAACCGTGTTGGATTTAGAGTTCCAAATACATCTATCAATATAGGAGAAAACAGAGTGAAACCTAAAAATTCAAACTGTTACTGGAAATGAACGCTTCAACATAGAAGAACGAAATTTGGGGAACCAAGTCGCCTTAGTGTACTGATCATTACCTGAAAGTATCATCCAGTTTGGGTGAAAAAATATTTGCTGAGATTTCTGGAGATTCGTAATTTTTGGAAGCTTGGCAACCCCTTTCCATGAAAGTGCTTCTCGCCAGTCACTGCTTAGGGCTACATCAAGAGGAAACAAACCATAGAGATAGAACATGAAACTACTTTACTGTGTCAAGTTTCAAGAAGCTAGCACAAACCGTGTTGGATTTAGAGTTCCAAATACATCTATCAATATAGGAGAAAACAGAGTGAAACCTCAAAATTCAAACTGTTACTGGAAATGAACGCTTCAACATAGAAGAACGAAATTTGGGGAACCAAGTCGCCTTCGTGTACTGATCATTACCTGAAAGTATCATCCAGTTTGGGTGAAAAAATATTTGCTGAGATTTCCGGAGATTCGTAATTTTTGGAAGCTTCGCAACCCCTTTCCATGAAAGTGTTTCTCGCCAGTCACTGCTTAGGGCTACGTCAAGAGGAAACAAAACATAGAGATAGCACGTGAAACACTTTACTGTGTCAAGTTTCAAGAAGCTAGCACAAACCGTGTTGGATTTAGAGTTCCAAATACATCTATCAATATAGGAGAAAACAGAGTGAAACCTAAAAATTCAAACTGTTACTGGAAATGAACGCTTCAACATAGAAGAACGAAATTTGGGGAACCAAGTCGCCTTCGTTTACTGATCATTACCTGAAAGTATCATCCAGTTTGGGTGAAAAAATATTGGCTGAGATTTCTGGAGATTCGTAATTTTTGGAAGCTTGGCAACCCCTTTCCATGAAAGTGTTTCTCGCCTTCAGTGCTTAGGGCTACATCAAGAGAAAACAAAAAATAGAGATAGAACGTGAAACTACTTTACTGTGTCAAGTTTCAAGAAGCTAGCACAAACCGTGTTGGATTTAGAGTTCCAAATACATCTATCAATATAGGAGAAAACAGAGTGAAACCTAAAAATTCAAACTGTTACTGCAAATGAACGCTTCAACATAGAAGAACAAAATTTGGGGAACCAAGTCGCCTTCGTGTACTGATCATTACCTGAAAGTATCATCCAGTTTGGGTGAAAAAATATTGGCTGAGATTTCTGGAGATTCGTAATTTTTGGAAGCTTGGCAACCCCTTTCCATGAAAGTGTTTCTCGCCAGTCACTGCTTAGGGCTACATCAAGAGGAAACAAAACATAGAGATAGAACGTGAAACAACTTTACTGTGTCAAGTTTCAAGAAGCTAGCACAAACCGTGTTGGATTTAGAGTTCCAAATACATCTATCAATATAGGAGAAAACAGAGTGATACCTAAAAATTCAAAGTGTTACTCGAAATGAACGCTTCAACATAGAAGAACGAAATTTGGGGAACCAAGTCGCCTTAGTGTACTGATCATTACCTGAAAGTATCATCCAGTTTGGGTGAAAAAATATTGGCTGAGATTTCTGGAGATTCGTAATTTTTGGAAGCTTGGCAACCCCTTTCCATTAAAGTGTTTCTCGCCAGTCAGTGCTTAGGGCTACATCAAGAGGAAAAAAAACCATAATGATAGAACGTGAAACTACTTTACTGTGTCAAGTTTCAAGAAGCTAGCACAAACCGTGTCGGATTTAGAGTTCCAAGTACATGTATCATTATAGGAGAAAACAAAGTGAAACCCAAAAATTCAAACTGTTACTGGAAATGAACGCTTCAACATAGAAGAACGAAATTTGGGGAACCAAGTCGCCTTAGTGTACTGATCATTACCTGAAAGTATCATCCAGTTTGGGTGAAAAAATATTTGCTGAGATTTCTGGAGATTCGTAATTTTTGGAAGCTTAGAAACCCCTTTCCATGTAAGTGTTTCTCGCCAGTCACTGCTTAGGGCTACATCAAGAGGAAACAAATCATAGAGATAGAACATGAAACTACTTTACTGTGTCAAGTTTCAAGAAGCTAGCACAAACCGTGTTGGATTTAGAGTTCCAAATACATCTATCAATATAGGAGAAAACAGAGTGATACCTAAAAATTCAAAGTGTTACTGGAAATGAACGCTTCAACATAGAAGAACGAAATTTGGGGAACCAAGTCACCTTAGTGTACTTATCATTACCTGAAAGTATCATCCAGTTTGGGTGAAAAAATATTGGCTGAGATTTCTGGAGATTAAAATTTTTGGAAGCTTGGAAACCCATTTCCATGAAAGTGTTTCTCGCCAGTCACTGCTTAGGGCTACATCAAGAGGAAACAAAACATAGAGGTAGAACGTGAAACTACTTTACTGTGTCAAGTTTCAAGAAGCTAGCACAAACCGTGTTGGATTTAGAGTTCCAAATACATCTATCAATATAGGAGAAAACAGAGTGAAACCTCAAAATTCAAACTGTTACTGGAAATGAACGCTTCAACATAGAAGAACGAAATTTGGGGAACCAAGTCGCCTTAGTGTACTGATCATTACCTGAAAGTATCATCCAGTTTGAGTGAAAAAATATTTGCTGAGATTTCTGGAGATTCGTAATTTTTGGAAGCTTGGCAACCCCTTTCCATGAAAGTGTTTCTCGCCAGTCACTGATTAGGGCTACATCAAGAGGAAAAAAAACATAGAGAGAGAACCTGAAACTACTTTACTGTGTCAAGTTTCAAGAAGCTAGCACAAACCGTGTTGGATTTAGAGTTCCAAATACATCTATCAATATAGGAGAAAACAGAGTGAAACCTAAAAATTCAAACTGTTACTGGAAATGAACGCTTCAACATAGAAGAACGAAATTTGGGGAACCAAGTCGCCTTCGTTTACTGATCATTACCTGAAAGTATCATCCAATTTGGGTGAAAAAATATTGGCTGAGATTTCTGGAGATTCGTAATTTTTGGAAGCTTGGCAACCTCTTTCCATGAAAGTGTTTCTCGCCTTCAGTGCTTAGGGCTCCATCAAGAGGAAACAAAACATAGAGAGAGAACGTGAAACTACTTTACTGTGTCAAGTTTCAAGAAGCTAGCACAAACCGTGTTGGATTTAGAGTTCCAAATACATCTATCAATATAGGAGAAAACAGAGTGAAACCTAAAAATTCAAACTGTTACTGGAAATGAACGCTTCAACATAGAAGAATGAAATTTGGGGAACCAAGTCGCCTTCGTTTACTGATCATTACCTGAAAGTATCATCCAGTTTGGGTGAAAAAATATTTGCTGAGATTTCTGGAGATTCGTAATTTTTGGAAGCTCGGCAACCCCTTTCCATGACCGTGTTTCTCGCCTTCAGTGCTTAGGGCTACATCAAGAGGAAACAAAACATAGAGATAGGACGTGAAACTACTTTACTGTGTCAAGTTTCAAGAAGCTAGCACAAACCGTGTTGGATTTAGAGTTCCAAATACATCTATCAATATAAGAGAAAACAGAGTGATACCTAAAAATTCTAACTGTTACTGGAAATGAACGCTTCAACATAGAAGAACGAAATTTGGGGAACCAAGTCGCCTTCGTGTACTGATCATTACCTGAAAGTATCATCCAGTTTGGGTGAAAAAATATTGGCTGAGATTTCTGGAGATTCGTAATTTTTGGAAGCTTGGCAACCCCTTTCCATGAAAGTGCTTCTCGCCAGTCAGTGCTTAGGGCTACATCAAGAGGAAACAAACCATAGAGATAGAACGTGAAACTACTTTACTGTGTCAAGTTTCAAGAAGCTAGCACAATCCGTGTTGGATTTAGAGTTCCAAATACATCTATCAATATAGGAGAAAACAGAGTGAAACCCAAAAATTCAAACTGTTACTGGAAATGAACGCTTCAACATAGAAGAACGAAATTTGGGGAACCAAGTCGCCTTCGTGTACTGATCATTACCTGAAAGTATCATCCAGTTTGGGTGAAAAAATATTGGCTGAGATTTCTGGAGATTCGTAATTTTTGGAAGCTTGGCAACCCCTTTCCATGAAAGTGTTTCTCGCCAGTCAGTGCTTAGGGCTACATCAAGAGGAAACAAAACATAGAGATAGAACGTGAAACTACTTTACTGTGTCAAGTTTCAAGAAGCTAGCACAAACCGTGTTGGATTTAGAGTTCCAAATACATCTATCAATATAGGAGAAAACAGATTGAAACCTAAAAATTCAAACTGTTACTGGAAATGAACGCTTCAACATAGAAGAACGAAATTTGGGGAACCAAGTCACCTTCGTTTACTGATCATTACCTGAAAGTATCATCCAGTTTGGGTGAAAAAATATTGGCTGAGATTTCTGGAGATTCGTAATTTTTGGAAGCTTGGCAACCCCTTTCCATGAAAGTTTTTTTCTCCTTCAGTACTTAGGGCTACATCAAGAGGAAACAAAACGTAGAGATAGAACATGAAACTACTTTACTGTGTCAAGTTTCAAGAAGCTAGCACAAACCGTGTTGGATTTAGAGTTCCAAATACATCTATCAATATAGGAGAAAACAGAGTGATACCGAAAAATTCAAAGTGTTACTGGAAATGAACGCTTTAACATAGAAGAACGAAATTTGGGGAACCAAGTCGCCTTCGTGTACTGATCATTACCTGAAAGTATCATCCAGTTTGGGTGAAAAAATATTGGCTGAGATTTCTGGAGATTCGTAATTTTTGGAAGCTTGGCAACCCCTTTCCATGAAAGTGCTTCTTGCGAGTCACTGCTTAGGGCTACATTAAGAGGAAACAAACCATAGAGATAGAACGTGAAACTACTTTACTGTGTCAAGTTTCAAGAAGCTAGCACAAACCGTGTTGGATTTAGAGTTCCAAATACATCTATCAATATAGGAGAAAACAGAGTGAAACCTAAAAATTCAAACTGTTACTGGAAATGAACGCTTCAACATAGAAGAACGAAATTTGGGGAACCAAGTCGCCTTCGTGTACTGATCATTACCTGAAAGTATCATCCAGTTTGGGTTAAAAAATATTGGCTGAGATTTCTGGAGATTCGTAATTTTTGGAAGCTTGGCAACCCCTTTCCATGAAAGTGCTTCTCGCCAGTCAGTGCTTAGGGCTACAACAAGAGGAAACAAAACATAGATATAGAACGTGAAACTACTTTACTGTGTCAAGTTTCAAGAAGCTAGCACAAACTGTGTTGGATTTAGAGTTCCAAATACATCTATCAATATAGGAGAAAACAGAGTGATACCTAAAAATTCAAACTGTTACTGGAAATGAACGCTTCAACATAGAAGAACGAAATTTGGGGAACCAAGTCGCCTTCGTTTACTGATCATTACCTGAAAGTATCATCCAGTTTGGGTGAAAAAATATTGGCTGAGATTTCTGGAGATTCGTAATTTTTGGAAGCTTGGCAACCCCTTTCCATGAAAGTGTTTCTCGCCTTCAGTGCTTAGGGCTACATCAAGAGGAAACAAAACGTAGAGATAGAATGTGAAACTACTTTACTGTGTCAAGTTTCAAGAAGCTAGCACAATCCGTGTTGGGTTTAGAGTTCCAAATACATCTATCAATATAGGAGAAAACAGAGTGATACCTAAAAATTCAAAGTGTTACTGGAAATGAACGCTTCAACATAGAAGAACGAAATTTGGGGAACCAAGTCACCTTAGTGTACTTATCATTACCTGAAAGTATCATCCAGTTTGGGTGAAAAAATATTGGCTGAGATTTCTGGAGATTAAAATTTTTGGAAGCTTGGAAACCCATTTCCATGAAAGTGTTTCTCGCCAGTCACTGCTTAGGGCTACATCAAGAGGAAACAAAACATAGAGGTAGAACGTGAAACTACTTTACTGTGTCAAGTTTCAAGAAGCTAGCACAAACCGTGTTGGATTTAGAGTTCCAAATACATCTATCAATATAGGAGAAAACAGAGTGAAACCTCAAAATTCAAACTGTTACTGGAAATGAACGCTTCAACATAGAAGAACGAAATTTGGGGAACCAAGTCGCCTTAGTGTACTGATCATTACCTGAAAGTATCATCCAGTTTGAGTGAAAAAATATTTGCTGAGATTTCTGGAGATTCGTAATTTTTGGAAGCTTGGCAACCCCTTTCCATGAAAGTGTTTCTCGCCAGTCACTGATTAGGGCTACATCAAGAGGAAAAAAAACATAGAGAGAGAACCTGAAACTACTTTACTGTGTCAAGTTTCAAGAAGCTAGCACAAACCGTGTTGGATTTAGAGTTCCAAATACATCTATCAATATAGGAGAAAACAGAGTGAAACCTAAAAATTCAAACTGTTACTGGAAATGAACGCTTCAACATAGAAGAACGAAATTTGGGGAACCAAGTCGCCTTCGTTTACTGATCATTACCTGAAAGTATCATCCAATTTGGGTGAAAAAATATTGGCTGAGATTTCTGGAGATTCGTAATTTTTGGAAGCTTGGCAACCTCTTTCCATGAAAGTGTTTCTCGCCTTCAGTGCTTAGGGCTACATCAAGAGGAAACAAAACATAGAGAGAGAACGTGAAACTACTTTACTGTGTCAAGTTTCAAGAAGCTAGCACAAACCGTGTTGGATTTAGAGTTCCAAATACATCTATCAATATAGGAGAAAACAGAGTGAAACCTAAAAATTCAAACTGTTACTGGAAATGAACGCTTCAACATAGAAGAATGAAATTTGGGGAACCAAGTCGCCTTCGTTTACTGATCATTACCTGAAAGTATCATCCAGTTTGGGTGAAAAAATATTTGCTGAGATTTCTGGAGATTCGTAATTTTTGGAAGCTCGGCAACCCCTTTCCATGACCGTGTTTCTCGCCTTCAGTGCTTAGGGCTACATCAAGAGGAAACAAAACATAGAGATAGGACGTGAAACTACTTTACTGTGTCAAGTTTCAAGAAGCTAGCACAAACCGTGTTGGATTTAGAGTTCCAAATACATCTATCAATATAGGAGAAAACAGAGTGATACCTAAAAATTCAAACTGTTACTGGAAATGAACGCTTCAACATAGAAGAACGAAATTTGGGGAACCAAGTCGCCTTCGTGTACTGATCATTACCTGAAAGTATCATCCAGTTTGGGTGAAAAAATATTGGCTGAGATTTCTGGAGATTCGTAATTTTTGGAAGCTTGGCAACCCCTTTCCATGAAAGTGCTTCTCGCCAGTCAGTGCTTAGGGCTACATCAAGAGGGAACAAACCATAGAGATAGAACGTGAAACTACTTTACTGTGTCAAGTTTCAAGAAGCTAGCACAATCCGTGTTGGATTTAGAGTTCCAAATACATCTATCAATATAGGAGAAAACAGAGTGAAACCCAAAAATTCAAACTGTTACTGGAAATGAACGCTTCAACATAGAAGAACGAAATTTGGGGAACCAAGTCGCCTTCGTGTACTGATCATTACCTGAAAGTATCATCCAGTTTGGGTGAAAAAATATTTGCTGAGATTTCTGGAGATTCGTAATTTTTGGAAGCTTGGCAACCCCTTTCCATGAAAGTGTTTCTCGCCAGTCAGTGCTTAGGGCTACATCAAGAGGAAACAAAACATAGAGATAGAACGTGAAACTACTTTACTGTGTCAAGTTTCAAGAAGCTAGCACAAACCGTGTTGGATTTAGAGTTCCAAATACATCTATCAATATAGGAGAAAACAGATTGAAACCTAAAAATTCAAACTGTTACTGGAAATGAACGCTTCAACATAGAAGAACGAAATTTGGGGAACCAAGTCACCTTCGTTTACTGATCATTACCTGAAAGTATCATCCAGTTTGGGTGAAAAAATATTGGCTGAGATTTCTGGAGATTCGTAATTTTTGGAAGCTTGGCAACCCCTTTCCATGAAAGTTTTTTTCTCCTTCAGTACTTAGGGCTACATCAAGAGGAAACAAAACGTAGAGATAGAACATGAAACTACTTTACTGTGTCAAGTTTCAAGAAGCTAGCACAAACCATGTTGGATTTAGAGTTCCAAATACATCTATCAATATAGGAGAAAACAGAGTGAAACCTAAAAATTCAAACTGTTACTGGAAATGAACGCTTCAACATAGAAGAACGAAATTTGGGGAACCAAGTCGCCTTCGTGTACTGATCATTACCTGAAAGTATCATCCAGTTTGGGTTAAAAAATATTGGCTGAGATTTCTGGAGATTCGTAATTTTTGGAAGCTTGGCAACCCCTTTCCATGAAAGTGCTTCTCGCCAGTCAGTGCTTAGGGCTACAACAAGAGGAAACAAAACATAGATATAGAACGTGAAACTACTTTACTGTGTCAAGTTTCAAGAAGCTAGCACAAACTGTGTTGGATTTAGAGTTCCAAATACATCTATCAATATAGGAGAAAACAGAGTGATACCTAAAAATTCAAACTGTTACTGGAAATGAACGCTTCAACATAGAAGAACGAAATTTGGGGAACCAAGTCGCCTTCGTTTACTGATCATTACCTGAAAGTATCATCCAGTTTGGGTGAAAAAATATTGGCTGAGATTTCTGGAGATTCGTAATTTTTGGAAGCTTGGCAACCCCTTTCCATGAAAGTGTTTCTCGCCTTCAGTGCTTAGGGCTACATCAAGAGGAAACAAAACGTAGAGATAGAATGTGAAACTACTTTACTGTGTCAAGTTTCAAGAAGCTAGCACAATCCGTGTTGGATTTAGAGTTCCAAATACATCTATCAATATAGGAGAAAACAGAGTGAAACCTAAAAATTCAAACTGTTACTGGAAATGAACGCTTCAACATAGAAGAACGAAATTTGGGGAACCAAGTCGCCTTAGTGTACTGATCATTACCTGAAAGTATCATCCAGTTTGGGTGAAAAAATATTGGCTGAGATTTCTGGAGATTCGTAATTTTTGGAAGCTTCGCAACCCCTTTCCATGAAAGTGTTTCTCGCCAGTCAGTGCTTAGGGCTACATCAAGAGGAAACAAAACATAGAGATAGAACGTGAAACTACTTCACTGTGTCAAGTTTCAAGAAGCTAGCACAAACCGTGTTGGATTTAGAGTCCCAAATACATCTATCAATATAGGAGAAAATAGAGTGAAACCTAAAAATTCAAACTGTTACTGGAAATGAACGCTTCAACATAGAAGAACGAAATTTGGGGAACCAAGTCGCCTTAGTGTACTGATCATTACCTGAAAGTATCATCCAGTTTGGGTGAAAAAATATTTGCTGAGATTTCTGGAGATTCGTAATTTTTGGAAGCTTGGCAACCCCTTTCATTGAAAGTGCTTCTCGCCAGTCACTGCTTAGGGCTACATCAAGAGGAAACAAACCATAGAGATAGAACGTGAAACTACTTTACTGTGTCAAGTTTCAAGAAGCTAGCACAAACCGTGTTGGATTTAGAGTTCCAAATACATCTATCAATATAGGAGAAAACAGAGTGAAACCTAAAAATTCAAACTGTTACTGGAAATGAACGCTTCAACATAGAAGAACGAAATTTGGGGAACCAAGTCGCCTTCGTGTACTGATCATTACCTGAAAGTATCATCCAGTTTGGGTGAAAAAATATTTGCTGAGATTTCTGGAGATTCGTAATTTTTGGAAGCTTGGCAACCCCTTTCCTTGAAAGTGTTTCTCGCCAGTCAGTGCTTAGGGTACATCAAGAGGAAACAAACCATAGAGATAGAACGTGAAACTACTTTACTGTGTCAAGTTTCAAGAAGCTAGCACAAACCGTGTCGCATTTAGAGTTCCAAGTACATGTATCAATATAGTAGAAAACAGAGTGATACCTAAAAATTCAAACTGTTACTGGAAATGAACGCTTCAACAAAGAAGAACGAAATTTGGGGAACCAAGTCTCCTTAGTGTACTGATCATTACCTGAAAGTATCATCCAGTTTGGGTGAAAAAATATTGGCTGAGATTTCTGGAGATTCGTAATTTTTGGAAGCTTGGCAACCCCTTTCCATGAAAGAGTTTCTCGCCAGTCAGTGCTTAGGGCTACATCAAGAGGAAACAAAACATAGAGATAGAACGTGAAACTACTTCACTGTGTCAAGTTTCAAGAAGCTAGCACAAACCGTGTTGGATTTAGAGTTCCAAATACATCTATCAATATAGCAGAAAACAGAGTGAAACCTAAAAATTCAAACTGTTACTGGAAATGAACGCTTCAACATAGAAGAACGAAATTTGGGGAACCAAGTCGCCTTAGTGTACTGATCTTTACCTGAACGTATCATCCAGTTTGGGTGAAAAAATATTGGCTGAGATTTCTGGAGATTCGTAATTTTTGGAAGCTTGGCAACCCCTTTCCATGAAAGTGCTTCTCGCCAGTCACTGCTTAGGGCTACATCAAGAGGAAACAAAACATAGAGATAGAACGTGAAACTACTTTACTGTGTCAAGTTTCAAGAAGCTAGCACAAACCGTGTTGGATTTAGAGTTGCAAATACATCTATCAATATAGGAGAAAACAGAGTGAAACCTAAAAATTCAAACTGTTACTGGAAATGAACGCTTCAACATAGAAGAACGAAATTTGGGGAACCAAGTCGCCTTAGTGTACTGATAATTACCTGAAAGTATCATCCAGTTTGGGTGAAAAAATATTGGCTGAGATTTCTGGAGATTCGTAATTTTTGGAAGCTTGGCAACCCCTTTCCATGAAAGTGCTTCTTGCCAGTCACTGCTTAGGGCTACATTAAGAGGAAACAAACCATAGAGACAGAACGTGAAACTACTTTACTGTGTCAAGTTTCAAGAAGCTAGCACAAACCGTGTTGGATTTAGAGTTCCAAATACATCTATCAATATAGGAGAAAACAGAGTGAAACCTAAAAATTCAAAGTGTTACTGGAAATGAACGCTTCAACATAGAAGAACGAAATTTGGGGAACCAAGTCGCCTTCGTGTACTGATCATTACCTGAAAGTATCATCCAGTTTGGGTTAAAAAATATTGGCTGAGATTTCTGGAGATTCGTAATTTTTGGAAGCTTGGCAACCCCTTTCCATGAAAGTGCTTCTCGCCAGTCAGTGCTTAGGGCTACATCAAGAGGAAACAAACCATAGAGATAGAACGTGAAACTACTTTACTGTGTCAAGTTTCAAGAAGCTAGCACAAACCGTGTTGGATTTAGAGTTCCAAATACATCTATCAATATAGGAGAAAACAGAGTGAAACCTAAAAATTCAAACTGTTACTGGAAATGAACGCTTCAACATAGAAGAACGAAATTTGGGGAACCAAGTCGCCTTCGTGTACTGATCATTACCTGAAAGTATCATCCAGTTTGGGTGAAAAAATATTGGCTGAGATTTCTGGAGATTCGTAATTTTTGGAAGCTTGGCAACCCCTTTCCATGAAAGTGTTTCTCGCCTTCAGTGCTTAGGGCTACATCAAGAGGAAACAAAACATAGAGATAGAACGTGAAACTACTATACTGTGTCAAGTTTCAAGAAGCTAGCACAATCCGTGTCTGATTTAGAGTTCCAAATACATCTATCAATATAGGAGAAAACAGAGTGAAACCTAAAAATTCAAACTGTTACTGGAAATGAACGCTTCAACATAGAAGAACGAAATTTGGGGAACCAAGTCGCCTTCGTTTAGTGATCATTACCTGAAAGTATCATCCAGTTTGGGTGAAAAAATATTGGCTGAGATTTCTGGAGATTCGTAATTTTGGAAGTGTTACTGTGTCAAGTTTCAAGAAGCTAGCACAAACCGTGTTGGATTTAGAGTTCCAAATACATCTATCAATATAGGAGAAAACAGAGTGAAACCTAAAAATTCAAACTGTTACTGGAAATGAATGCTTCAACATAGAAGAACGAAATTTGGGGAACCAAGTCGCCTTAGTGTACTGATCATTACCTGAAAGTATCATCCAGTTTGGGTGAAAAAATATTTGCTGAGATTTCTGGAGATTCGTAATTTTTGGAAGCTTGGCAACCCCTTTCCATGAAAGTGCTTCTCGCCAGTCACTGCTTAGGGCTACATCAAGAGGAAACAAACCATAGAGATAGAACGTGAAACTACTTTACTGTGTCAAGTTTCAAGAAGCTAGCACAAACCGTGTTGGATTTAGAGTTCCAAATACATCTATCAATATAGGAGAAAACAGAGTGAAACCTAAAAATTCAAACTGTTACTGGAAATGAACGCTTCAACATAGAAGAACGAAATTTGGGGAACCAAGTCGCCTTAGTGTACTGATCATTACCTGAAAGTATCATCCAGTTTGGGTGAAAGAATATTTGCTGAGATTTCTGGAGATTCGTAATTTTTGGAAGCTTGGCAACCCCTTTCCTTGAAAGTGTTTCTCGCCAGTCAGTGCTTAGGGTACATCAAGAGGAAACAAACCATAGAGATAGAACGTGAAACTACTTTACTGTGTCAAGTTTCAAGAAGCTAGCACAAACCGTGTCGCATTTAGAGTTCCAAGTACATGTACCAATATAGTAGAAAACAGAGTGATACCTAAAAATTCAAACTGTTACTGGAAATGAACGCTTCAAAATAGAAGAACGAAATTTGGGGAACCAAGTCGCCTTAGTGTACTGATCATTACCTGAAAGTATCATCCAGTTTGGGTGAAAAAATATTGGCTGAGATTTCTGGAGATTCGTAATTTTTGGAAGCTTGGCAACCCCTTTCCATGAAAGAGTTTCTCGCCAGTCAGTGCTTAGGGCTACATCAAGAGGAAACAAAACATAGAGATAGAACGTGAAACTACTTCACTGTGTCAAGTTTCAAGAAGCTAGCACAAACCGTGTTGGATTTAGAGTTCCAAATACCTCTATCAATATAGGAGAAAACAGAGTGAAACCTAAAAATTCAAACTTTTACTGGAAATGAACGCTTCAACATAGAAGAACGAAATTTGGGGAACCAAGTCGACTTAGTGTACTGATCATTACCTGAAAGTATCATCCAGTTTGGGTGAAAAAATATTTGCTGAGATTTCTAGAGATTCGTAATTTTTGGAAGCTTGGCAACCCCTTTCCATGAAAGTGCTTCTCGCGAGTCACTGCTTAGGGCTACATCAAGAGGAAACAAAACATAGAGATAGAACGTGAAACTACTTTACTGTGTCAAGTTTCAAGAAGCTAGCACAAACCGTGTTGGATTTAGAGTTCCAAATACATCTATCAATATAGGAGAAAACAGAGTGAAACCTAAAAATTCAAACTGTTACTGGAAATGAACGCTTCAACATAGAAGAACGAAATTTGGGGAACCAAGTCGCCTTAGTGTACTGATCATTACCTGAAAGTATCATCCAGTTTGGGTGAAAACATGTTTGCTGAGATTTCTGGAGATTCGTAATTTTTGGAAGCTTGGCAACCCCTTTCCATGAAAGAGTTTCTCGCCAGTCAGTGCTTAGGGCTACATCAAGAGGAAACAAAACATAGAGATAGAACGTGAAACTACTTCACTGTGTCAAGTTTCAAGAAGCTAGCACAAACCGTGTTGGATTTAGAGTTCCAAATACATCTATCTATATAGGAGAAAACAGAGTGAAACCTAAAAATTCAAACTGTAACTGCAAATGAACGCTTCAACATAGAAGAACGAAATTTGGGGAACCAAGTCGCCTTAGTGTACTGATCATTACCTGAAAGTATCATCCAGTTTGGGTGAAAAAATATTTGCTGAGATTTCTGGAGATTCGTAATTTTTGGAAGCTTGGCAACCCCTTTCCATGAAAGTGCTTCTCGCCACTCACTGCTTAGGGCTACATCAAGAGGAAAAAAAACATAGAGATAGAACGTGAAACTACTTTACTGTGTCAAGTTTCAAGAAGCTAGCACAAACCGTGTCGCATTTAGAGTTCCAAGTACATGTATCAATATAGTAGAAAACAGAGTGAAACCTAAAAATTCAAACTGTTACTGGAAATGAACGCTTCAACATAGAAGAACGAAATTTGGGGAACCAAGTCGCCTTAGTGTACTGATCATTACCTGAATGTATCATCCAGTTTGGGTGAAAAAATGTTTGCTGAGATTTCTGGAGATTCGTAATTTTTGGAAGCTTGGCAACCCCTTTCCATGAAAGAGTTTCTCGCCAGTCAGTGCTTAGGGCTACATCAAGAGGAAACAAAACATAGAGATAGAAAGTGAAACTTCTTCACTGTGTCAAGTTTCAAGAAGCTAGCACAAACCGTGTTGGATTTAGAGTTCCAAATACATCTATCAATGTAGGAGAAAACAGAGTGAAACCTAAAAATTCAAACTGTTACTGGAAATGAACGCTTCAACATAGAAGAACGAAATTTGGGGAACCAAGTCGCCTTAGTGTACTGATCATTACCTGAAAGTATCATCCAGTTTGGGTGAAAAAATATTTGCTGAGATTTCTGGAGATTCGTAATTTTGGAAGCTTGGCAACACCTTTCCATGAAAGTGCTTCTCGCCAGTCACTGCTTAGGGCTACATCAAGAGGAAACAAAACATAGAGATAGAACGTGAAACTACTTTACTGTGTCAAGTTTCAAGAAGCTAGCACAAACCGTGTTGGATTTAGAGTTCCAAATACATCTATCAATATAGGAGAAAACAGAGTGAAACCTAAAAATTCAAACTGTTACTGGAAATGAACGCTTCAACATAGAAGAACGAAATTTGGGGAACCAAGTCGCCTTCGTTTAGTGATCATTACCTGAAAGTATCATCCAGTTTGGGTGAAAAAATATTGGCTGAGATTTCTGGAGATTCGTAATTTTTGGAAGCTTGGCAACCCCTTTCCATGAAAGTGTTTCTCGCCTTCAGTGCTTAGGGCTACATCAAGAGGAAACAAACCATAGAGATAGAACGTGAAACTACTTCACTGTGTCAAGTTTCAAGAAGCTAGCACAAACCGTGTTGGATTTAGAGTTCCAAATACATCTATCAATATAAAAGAAAACAGAGTGAAACCTAAAAATTCAAACTGTTACTGGAAATGAACGCTTCAACATAGAAGAACGAAATTTGGGGAACCAAGTCGCCTTCGTTTACTGATCATTACCTGAAAGTATCATCCAGTTTGGGTGAAAAAATATTGGCTGAGATTTCTGGAGATTCGTAATTTTTGGAAGTGTTACTGTGTCAAGTTTCAAGAAGCTAGCACAAACCGTGTTGGATTTAGAGTTCCAAATACATCTATCAATATAGGAGAAAACAGAGTGAAACCTAAAAATTCAAACTGTTACTGGAAATGAACGCTTCAACATAGAAGAACGAAATTTGGGGAACCAAGTCGCCTTCGTTTAGTGATCATTACCTGAAAGTATCATCCAGTTTGGGTGAAAAAATATTGGCTGAGATTTCTGGAGATTCGTAATTTTTGGAAGCTTGGCAACCCCTTTCCATGAAAGTGTTTCTCGCCTTCAGTGCTTAGGGCTACATCAAGAGGAAACAAAACATAGAGATAGAACGTGAAACTAATTTACTGTGTCAAGTTTCAAGAAGCTAGCACAAACCGTGTTGGATTTAGAGTTCCAAATACATCTATCAATATAGGAGAAAACAGAGTGATACCTAAAAATTCAAAGTGTTACTGGAAATGAACGCTTCAACATAGAAGAACAAAATTTGGGGAACCAAGTCGCCTTAGTGTACTGATCATTACCTGAAAGTATCATCCAGTTTGGGTGAAAAAATATTGGCTGAGATTTCTGGAGATTCGTAATTTTTGGAAGCTTGGCAACCCCTTTCCATGAAAGTGTTTCTCGCCAGTCAGTGCTTAGGGCTACATCAAGAGGAAACAAACCATAGAGATAGAACATGAAACTACTTTACTGTGTCAAGTTTCAAGAAGCTAGCACAATCCGTGTTGGATTTAGAGTTCCAAGTACATGTATCAATATAGGAGAAAACAGAGTGAAACCTAAAAATTCAAACTGTTACTGGAAATGAACGCTTCAATATAGAAGAACGAAATTTGGGGAACCAAGTCGCCTTCGTGTACTGATCATTACCTGAAAGTATCATCCAGTTTGGATGAAAAAATATTGGCTGAGATTTCTGGAGATTCGTAATTTTTGGAAGCTTGGCAACCCCTTTCCATGAAAGTGCTTCTCGCCAGTCAGTGCTTAGGGCTACATCAAGAGGAAACAAAACATAGAGATAGAACGTGAAACTACTTTACTGTGTCAAGTTTCAAGAAGCTAGCACAAACCGTGTTGGATTTAGAGTTCCAAATACATCTATCAATATAGGAGAAAACAGAGTGAAACCTAAAAATTCAAACTGTTACTGGAAATGAACGCTTCAACATAGAAGAACGAAATTTGGGGAACCAAGTCGCCTTCGTGTACTGATCATTACCTGAAAGTATCATCCAGTTTGGGTGAAAAAATATTGGCTGAGATTTCTGGAGATTCGTAATTTTTGGAAGCTTGGCAACCCCTTTCCATGAAAGTGTTTCTCGCCTTCAGTGCTTAGGGCTACATCAAGAGGAAACAAAACATAGAGATAGAACGTGAAACTACTATACTGTGTCAAGTTTCAAGAAGCTAGCACAATCCGTGTCGGATTTAGAGTTCCAAATACATCTATCAATATAGGAGAAAACAGAGTGAAACCTAAAAATTCAAACTGTTACTGGAAATGAACGCTTCAACATAGAAGAACGAAATTTGGGGAACCAAGTCGCCTTCGTTTACTGATCATTACCTGAAAGTATCATCCAGTTTGGGTGAAAAAATATTGGCTGAGATTTCTGGAGATTCGTAATTTTGGAAGTGTTACTGTGTCAAGTTTCAAGTAGCTAGCACAAACCGTGTTGGATTTAGAGTTCCAAATACATCTATCAATATAGGAGAAAACAGAGTGAAACCTAAAAATTCAAACTGTTACTGGAAATGAACGCTTCAACATAGAAGAACGAAATTTGGGGAACCAAGTCGCCTTAGTGTACTGATCATTACCTGAAAGTATCATCCAGTTTGGGTGAAAAAATATTGGCTGAGATTTCTGGAGATTCGTAATTTTTGGAAGCTTGGCAACCCCTTTCCATGAAAGTGTTTCTCGCCTTCAGTGCTTAGGGCTACATCAAGAGGAAACAAACCATAGAGATAGAACGTGAAACTACTTCACTGTGTCAAGTTTCAAGAAGCTAGCACAAACCGTGTTGGATTTAGAGTTCCAAATACATCTATCAATATAAAAGAAAACAGAGTGAAACCTAAAAATTCAAACTGTTACTGGAAATGAACGCTTCAACATAGAAGAACGAAATTTGGGGAACCAAGTCGCCTTCGTTTACTGATCATTACCTGAAAGTATCATCCAGTTTGGGTGAAAAAATATTGGCTGAGATTTCTGGAGATTCGTAATTTTTGGAAGTGTTACTGTGTCAAGTTTCAAGAAGCTAGCACAAACCGTGTTGGATTTAGAGTTCCAAATACATCTATCAATATAGGAGAAAACAGAGTGAAACCTAAAAATTCAAACTGTTACTGGAAATGAACGCTTCAACATACAAGAACGAAATTTGGGGAACCAAGTCGCCTTCGTGTACTGATCATTACCTGAAAGTATCATCCTGTTTGGGTGAAAAAATATTGGCTGAGATTTCTGGAGATACGTAATTTTTGGAAGCTTGGCAAAACCATTCCATGAAAGTGTTTCTCGCCTTCAGTGCTTAGGGCTACATCAAGAGGAAACAAAACATAGAGATAGAACGTGAAACTACTTCACTGTGTCAAGTTTCAAGAAGCTAGCACAAACCGTGTTGGATTTAGAGTTCCAAATACATCTATCAATATAGGAGAAAACAGAGTGATACCTAAAAATTCAAAGTGTTACTGGAAATGAACGCTTCAACATAGAAGAACGAAATTTGGGGAACCAAGTCGCCTTAGTGTACTGATCATTACCTGAAAGTATCATCCAGTTTGGGTGAAAAAATATTTGCTGAGATTTCTGGAGATTCCTAATTTTTGGAGCTTGGCAACCCCTTTCCATGAAAGTGTTTCTCGCCAGTCAGTGCTTAGGGCTACATCAAGAGGAAACAAACCATAGAGATAGAACGTGAAACTACTTCACTGTGTCAAGTTTCAAGAAGCTAGCACAATCCCTGTCGGATTTAGAGTTCCAAATACATGTATCAATATAGGAGAAAACAGAGTGAAACCTAAAAATTCAAACTGTTACTGGAAATGAACGCATCAATATAGAAGAACGGAATTTGGGGAACCAAGTCGCCTTCGTGTACTGATCATTACCTGAAAGTATCATCCAGTTTGGGTGAAAAAATACTTGCTGAGATTTCTGGAGATTCGTAATTTTTGGAAGCTTGGCAACCCCTTTCCATGAAAGTGCTTCTCGCCAGTCACTGCTTAGGGCTACATCAAGAGAAAACAAAACATAGAGATAGAACGTGAAACTACTTTACTGTGTCAAGTTTCAAGAAGCTAGCACAAACCGTGTTGGATTTAGAGTTCCAAATACATCTATCAATATAGGAGAAAACAGAGTGAAACCTAAAAATTCAAACTGTTACTGGAAATGAACGCTTCAACATAGAAGAACGAAATTTGGGGAACCAAGTCGCCTTCGTTTATTGATCATTACCTGAAAGTATCATCCAGTTTGGGTGAAAAAATATTGGCTGAGATTTCTGGAGATTCGTAATTTTTGGAAGCTTGGCAACCCCTTTCCATGAAAGTGCTTCTCACCAGTCACTGCTTAGGGCTACATTAAGAGGAAACAAACCATAGAGATAGAACGTGAAACTACTTTACTGTGTCAAGTTTCAAGAAGCTAGCACAAACCGTGTTGGATTTAGAGTTCCAAATACATCTATCAATATAGGAGAAAAAAGAGTGAAACCTAAAAATTCAAACTGTTACTGGAAATGAACGCTTCAACATAGAAGAACGAAATTTGGGGAATCAAGTTGCCTTCGTGTACTGATCATTACCTGAAAGTATCATCCAGTTTGGGTGAAAAAATATTGGCTGAGATTTCTGGAGATTCGTAATTTTTGGAAGCTTGGCAACCCCTTTCCATGAAAGTGTTTTTCGCCTTCACTGCTTAGGGCTACATCAAGAGGAAACAAAACGTAGAGATAGAACATGAAACTACTTTACTGTGTCAAGTTTCAAGAAGCTAGCACAAACCGTGTTGGATTTAGAGTTCCAAATACATCTATCAATATAGGAGAAAACAGAGTGAAACCTAAAAATTCAAAGTGTTACTGGAAATGAACGCTTCAACATAGAAGAACGAAATTTGGGGAACCAAGTCGCCTTCGTTTACTGATCATTACCTGAAAGTATCATCCAGTTTGGGTGAAAAAATATTGGCTGAGATTTCTGGAGATTCGTAATTTTTGGAAGCTTGGCAACCCCTTTCCATGAAAGAGTTTCTCGCCAGTCAGGGTTTAGGGCTACATCAAGAGGAAACAAAACATAGAGATAGAACGTGAAACTACTTCACTGTGTCAAGTTTCAAGAAGCTAGCACAAACCGTGTTGGATTTAGAGTTCCAAATACATCCATCAATATAGGAGAAAACAGAGTGAAACCTAAAAATTCAAACTGTTACTGGAAATGAATGCTTCAACATAGAAGAACGAAATTTGGGGAACCAAGTCGCCTTCGTGTACTGATCATTACGTGAAAGTATCATCCTGTTTGGGTGAAAAAATATTGGCTGAGATTTCTGGAGATTCGTAATTTTTGGAAGCTTGGCAACCCCATTCCATGAAAGTGTTTCTCGCCTTCAGTGCTTAGGGCTACATCAAGAGGAAACAAAACATAGAGATAGAACGTGAAACTACTTCACTGTGTCAAGTTTCAAGAAGCTAGCACAAACCGTGTTGGATTTAGAGTTCCAAATACATCTATCAATATAGCAGAAAACAGAGTGAAACCTAAAAATTCAAACTGTTACTGGAAATGAACGCTTCAACATAGAAGAACGAAATTTGGGGAACCAAGTCGCCTTAGTGTACTGATCTTTACCTGAACGTATCATCCAGTTTGGGTGAAAAAATATTGGCTGAGATTTCTGGAGATTCGTAATTTTTGGAAGCTTGGCAACCCCTTTCCATGAAAGTGCTTCTCGCCAGTCACTGCTTAGGGCTACATCAAGAGGAAACAAAACATAGAGATAGAACGTGAAACTACTTTACTGTGTCAAGTTTCAAGAAGCTAGCACAAACCGTGTTGGATTTAGAGTTGCAAATACATCTATCAATATAGGAGAAAACAGAGTGAAACCTAAAAATTCAAACTGTTACTGGAAATGAACGCTTCAACATAGAAGAACGAAATTTGGGGAACCAAGTCGCCTTAGTGTACTGATCATTACCTGAAAGTATCATCCAGTTTGGGTGAAAAATTATTTGCTGAGATTTCTGGAGATTCGTAATTTTTGGAAGCTTGGCAACCCCTTTCCATGAAAGTGCTTCTCGCGAGTCACTGCTTAGGGCTACATCAAGAGGAAACAAAACATAGAGATAGAACGTGAAACTACTTTACTGTGTCAAGTTTCAAGAAGCTAGCACAAACCGTGTTGGATTTAGAGTTCCAAATACATCTATCAATATAGGAGAAAACAGAGTGAAACCTAAAAATTCAAACTGTTACTGGAAATGAACGCTTCAACATAGAAGAACGAAATTGGGGGAACCAAGTCGCCTTAGTGTACTGATCATTACCTGAAAGTATCATCCAGTTTGGTTGAAAAAATATTTGCTGAGATTTCTGGAGATTCGTAATTTTTGGAAGCTTGGCAACCCCTTTCCATGAAAGTGCTTCTCGCCAGTCACTGCTTAGGGCTACATCAAGAGGAAACAAAACATAGAGATAGAACGTGAAACTACTTTACTGTGTCAAGTTTCAAGAAGCTAGCACAAACCGTGTTGGATTTAGAGTTCCAAATACATCTATCAATATAGGAGAAAACAGAGTGAAACCTAAAAATTCAAACTGTTACTGGAAATGAACGCTTCTACATAGAAGAACGAAATTTGGGGAATCAAGTCGCCTTCGTGTACTGATCATTACCTGAAAGTATCATCCAGTTTGGGTGAAAAAATATTGGCTGAGATTTCTGGAGATTCGTAATTTTTGGAAGCTTTGCAACCCCTTTCCATGAAAGTGTTTCTCGCCTTCACTGCTTAGGGCTACATCAAGAGGAAACAAAACGTAGAGATAGAACATGAAACTACTTTACTGTGTCAAGTTTCAAGAAGCTAGCACAAACCGTGTTGGATTTAGAGTTCCAAATACATCTATCAATATAGGAGAAAACAGAGTGAAACCTAAAAATTCAAAGTGTTACTGGAAATGAACGCTTCAACATAGAAGAACGAAATTTGGGGAACCAAGTCGCTTTAGTGTACTGATCATTACCTGAAAGTATCATCCATTTTGGGTGAAAAAATATTTGCTGAGATTTCTGGAGATTCGTAATTTTTGGAAGCTTGGCAACCCCTTTCCATGAAAGAGTTTCTCGCTAGTCAGGGCTTAGGGCTACATCAAGAGGAAACAAAACATAGAGATAGAACGTGAAACTACTTTACTGTGTCAAGTTTCAAGAAGCTAGCACAAACCGTGTTGGATTTAGAGTTCCAAATACATCTATCAATATAGGAGAAAACAGAGTGAAACCTAAAAATTCAAACTGTTACTGGAAATGAACGCTTCAACATAGAAGAACGAAATTTGGGGAACCAAGTCGCCTTCGTTTACTGATCATTACCTGAAAGTATCATCCAGTTTGGGTGAAAAAATATTGGCTGAGATTTCTGGAGATTCGTAATTTTTGGAAGCTTGGCAACCCCTTTCCATGAAAGAGTTTCTCGCCTTCAGTGCTTAGGGCTACATCAAGAGGAAACAAAACATAGAGGTAGAACGTGAAACTACTTCACTGTGTCAAGTTTCAACAAGCTAGCACAAACTGTGTTGGATTTAGAGTTCCAAATACATCTATCAATATAGGAGAAAACAGAGTGAAACCTAAAAATTCAAACTGTTACTGGAAATGAACGCTTCAACATAGAAGAACGAAATTTGGGGAACCAAGTCGCCTTAGTGTACTGATCATTACCTGAAAGTATCATCCAGTTTGGGTGAAAAAATATTTGCTGAGATTTCTGGAGATTCGTAATTTTTGGAAGCTTGGCAACCCCTTTCCATGAAAGTGCTTCTCGCCAGTCACTGCTTAGGGCTACATCAAGAGGAAACAAAACATAGAGATAGAACGTGAAACTACTTTACTGTGTCAAGTTTCAAGAAGCTAGCACAAACCGTGTTGGATTTAGAGTTCCAAATACATCTATCAATATAGGAGAAAACAGAGTGAAACCTAAAAATTCAAACTGTTACTGGAAATGAACGCTTCAACATAGAAGAACGAAATTTGGGGAACCAAGTCGCCTTCGTTTAGTGATCATTACCTGAAAGTATCATCCAGTTTGGGTGAAAAAATATTGGCTGAGATTTCTGGAGATTCGTAATTTTTGGAAGCTTGGCAACCCCTTTCCATGAAAGTGTTTCTCGCCTTCAGTGCTTAGGGCTACATCAAGAGGAAACAAAACATAGAGATAGAACGTGAAACTAATTTACTGTGTCAAGTTTCAAGAAGCTAGCACAAACCGTGTTGGATTTAGAGTTCCAAATACATCTATCAATATAGGAGAAAACAGAGTGATACCTAAAAATTCAAAGTGTTACTGGAAATGAACGCTTCAACATAGAAGAACAAAATTTGGGGAACCAAGTCGCCTTAGTGTACTGATCATTACCTGAAAGTATCATCCAGTTTGGGTGAAAAAATATTGGCTGAGATTTCTGGAGATTCGTAATTTTTGGAAGCTTGGCAACCCCTTTCCATGAAAGTGTTTCTCGCCAGTCAGTGCTTAGGGCTACATCAAGAGGAAACAAACCATAGAGATAGAACGTGAAACTACTTTACTGTGTCAAGTTTCAAGAAGCTAGCACAATCCGTGTTGGATTTAGAGTTCCAAGTACATATATCAATATAGGAGAAAACAGAGTGAAACCTAAAAATTCAAACTGTTACTGGAAATGAACGCTTCAATATAGAAGAACGAAATTTGGGGAACCAAGTCGCCTTCGTGTACTGATCATTACCTGAAAGTATCATCCAGTTTGGATGAAAAAATATTGGCTGAGATTTCTGGAGATTCGTAATTTTTGGAAGCTTGGCAACCCCTTTCCATGAAAGTGTTTCTCGCCTTCAGTGCTTAGGGCTACATCAAGAGGAAACAAAACATAGAGATAGAACGTGAAACTACTTTACTGTGTCAAGTTTCAAGAAGCTAGCACAAACCGTGTTGGATTTAGAGTTCCAAATACATCTATCAATATAGGAGAAAACAGAGTGAAACCTAAAAATTCAAACTGTTACTGGAAATGAACGCTTCAACATAGAAGAACGAAATTTGGGGAACCAAGTCGCCTTCGTGTACTGATCATTACCTGAAAGTATCATCCATTTTGGGTGAAAAAATATTTGCTGAGATTTCTGGAGATTCGTAATTTTTGGAAGCTTGGCAACCCCTTTCCATGAAAGAGTTTCTCGCTAGTCAGGGCTTAGGGCTACATCAAGAGGAAACAAAACATAGAGATAGAACGTGAAACTACTTTACTGTGTCAAGTTTCAAGAAGCTAGCACAAACCGTGTTGGATTTAGAGTTCCAAATACATCTATCAATATAGGAGAAAACAGAGTGAAACCTAAAAATTCAAACTGTTACTGGAAATGAACGCTTCAACATAGAAGAACGAAATTTGGGGAACCAAGTCGCCTTCGTTTACTGATCATTACCTGAAAGTATCATCCAGTTTGGGTGAAAAAATATTGGCTGAGATTTCTGGAGATTCGTAATTTTTGGAAGCTTGGCAACCCCTTTCCATGAAAGAGTTTCTCGCCTTCAGTGCTTAGGGCTACATCAAGAGGAAACAAAACATAGAGGTAGAACGTGAAACTACTTCACTGTGTCAAGTTTCAACAAGCTAGCACAAACTGTGTTGGATTTAGAGTTCCAAATACATGTATCAATATAGGAGAAAACAGAGTGAAACCTAAAAATTCAAACTGTTACTGGAAATGAACGCTTCAACATAGAAGAACGAAATTTGGGGAACCAAGTCGCCTTAGTGTACTGATCATTACCTGAAAGTATCATCCAGTTTGGGTGAAAAAATATTTGCTGAGATTTCTGGAGATTCGTAATTTTTGGAAGCTTGGCAACCCCTTTCCATGAAAGTGCTTCTCGCCAGTCACTGCTTAGGGCTACATCAAGAGGAAACAAACCATAGAGATAGAACGTGAAACTACTTTACTGTGTCAAGTTTCAAGAAGCTAGCACAAACCGTGTTGGATTTAGAGTTCCAAATACATCTATCAATATAGGAGAAAACAGAGTGAAACCTAAAAATTCAAACTGTTACTGGAAATGAACGCTTCAACATAGAAGAACGAAATTTGGGGAACCAAGTCGCCTTCGTTTAGTGATCATTACCTGAAAGTATCATCCAGTTTGGGTGAAAAAATATTGGCTGAGATTTCTGGAGATTCGTAATTTTTGGAAGCTTGGCAACCCCTTTCCATGAAAGTGTTTCTCGCCTTCAGTGCTTAGGGCTACATCAAGAGGAAACAAAACATAGAGATAGAACGTGAAACTAATTTACTGTGTCAAGTTTCAAGAAGCTAGCACAAACCGTGTTGGATTTAGAGTTCCAAATACATCTATCAATATAGGAGAAAACAGAGTGATACCTAAAAATTCAAAGTGTTACTGGAAATGAACGCTTCAACATAGAAGAACAAAATTTGGGGAACCAAGTCGCCTTAGTGTACTGATCATTACCTGAAAGTATCATCCAGTTTGGGTGAAAAAATATTGGCTGAGATTTCTGGAGATTCGTAATTTTTGGAAGCTTGGCAACCCCTTTCCATGAAAGTGTTTCTCGCCAGTCAGTGCTTAGGGCTACATCAAGAGGAAACAAACCATAGAGATAGAACGTGAAACTACTTTACTGTGTCAAGTTTCAAGAAGCTAGCACAATCCGTGTTGGATTTAGAGTTCCAAGTACATATATCAATATAGGAGAAAACAGAGTGAAACCTAAAAATTCAAACTGTTACTGGAAATGAACGCTTCAATATAGAAGAACGAAATTTGGGGAACCAAGTCGCCTTCGTGTACTGATCATTACCTGAAAGTATCATCCAGTTTGGATGAAAAAATATTGGCTGAGATTTCTGGAGATTCGTAATTTTTGGAAGCTTGGCAACCCCTTTCCATGAAAGTGTTTCTCGCCTTCAGTGCTTAGGGCTACATCAAGAGGAAACAAAACATAGAGATAGAACGTGAAACTACTTTACTGTGTCAAGTTTCAAGAAGCTAGCACAAACCGTGTTGGATTTAGAGTTCCAAATACATCTATCAATATAGGAGAAAACAGAGTGAAACCTAAAAATTCAAACTGTTACTGGAAATGAACGCTTCAACATAGAAGAACGAAATTTGGGGAACCAAGTCGCCTTCGTGTACTGATCATTACCTGAAAGTATCATCCAGTTTGGGTGAAAAAATATTGGCTGAGATTTCTGGAGATTCGTAATTTTTGGAAGCTTGGCAACCCCTTTCCATGAAAGTGTTTCTCGCCTTCAGTGCTTAGGGCTACATCAAGAGGAAACAAAACATAGAGATAGAACGTGAAACTACTATACTGTGTCAAGTTTCAAGAAGCTAGCACAATCCGTGTCGGATTTAGAGTTCCAAATACATCTATCAATATAGGAGAAAACAGAGTGAAACCTAAAAATTCAAACTGTTACTGGAAATGAACGCTTCAACATAGAAGAACGAAATTTGGGGAACCAAGTCGCCTTCGTTTAGTGATCATTACCTGAAAGTATCATCCAGTTTGGGTGAAAAAATATTGGCTGAGATTTCTGGAGATTCGTAATTTTGGAAGTGTTACTGTGTCAAGTTTCAAGAAGCTAGCACAAACCGTGTTGGATTTAGAGTTCCAAATACATCTATCAATATAGGAGAAAACAGAGTGAAACCTAAAAATTCAAACTGTTACTGGAAATGAACGCTTCAACATAGAAGAACGAAATTTGGGGAACCAAGTCGCCTTAGTGTACTGATCATTACCTGAAAGTATCATCCAGTTTGGGTGAAAAAATATTTGCTGAGATTTCTGGAGATTCGTAATTTTTGGAAGCTTGGCAACCCCTTTCCATGAAAGTGCTTCTCGCCAGTCACTGCTTAGGGCTACATCAAGAGGAAACAAACCATAGAGATAGAACGTGAAACTACTTTACTGTGTCAAGTTTCAAGAAGCTAGCACAAACCGTGTTGGATTTAGAGTCCCAAATACATCTATCAATATAGGAGAAAACAGAGTGAAACCTAAAAATTCAAACTGTTACTGGAAATGAACGCTTCAACATAGAAGAACGAAATTTGGGGAACCAAGTCGCCTTAGTGTACTGATCATTACCTGAAAGTATCATCCAGTTTGGGTGAAAGAATATTTGCTGAGATTTCTGGAGATTCGTAATTTTTGGAAGCTTGGCAACCCCTTTCCTTGAAAGTGTTTCTCGCCAGTCAGTGCTTAGGGTACATCAAGAGGAAACAAACCATAGAGATAGAACGTGAAACTACTTTACTGTGTCAAGTTTCAAGAAGCTAGCACAAACCGTGTCGCATTTAGAGTTCCAAGTACATGTACCAATATAGTAGAAAACAGAGTGATACCTAAAAATTCAAACTGTTACTGGAAATGAACGCTTCAACATAGAAGAACGAAATTTGGGGAACCAAGTCGCCTTAGTGTACTGATCATTACCTGAAAGTATCATCCAGTTTGGGTGAAAAAATATTGGCTGAGATTTCTGGAGATTCGTAATTTTTGGAAGCTTGGCAACCCCTTTCCATGAAAGAGTTTCTCGCCAGTCAGTGCTTAGGGCTACATCAAGAGGAAACAAAACATAGAGATAGAACGTGAAACTACTTCACTGTGTCAAGTTTCAAGAAGCTAGCACAAACCGTGTTGGATTTAGAGTTCCAAATACCTCTATCAATATAGGAGAAAACAGAGTGAAACCTAAAAATTCAAACTGTTACTGGAAATGAACGCTTCAACATAGAAGAACGAAATTTGGGGAACCAAGTCGACTTAGTGTACTGATCATTACCTGAAAGTATCATCCAGTTTGGGTGAAAAAATATTTGCTGAGATTTCTAGAGATTCGTAATTTTTGGAAGTTTGGCAACCCCTTTCCATGAAAGTGCTTCTCGCGAGTCACTGCTTAGGGCTACATCAAGAGGAAACAAAACATAGAGATAGAACGTGAAACTACTTTACTGTGTCAAGTTTCAAGAAGCTAGCACAAACCGTGTTGGATTTAGAGTTCCAAATACATCTATCAATATAGGAGAAAACAGAGTGAAACCTAAAAATTCAAACTGTTACTGGAAATGAACGCTTCAACATAGAAGAACGAAATTTGGGGAACCAAGTCGCCTTCGTTTACTGATCATTACCTGAAAGTATCATCCAGTTTGGGTGAAAAAATATTGGCTGAGATTTCTGGAGATTTGTAATTTTTGGAAGCTTGGCAACCCCTTTCCATGAAAGAGTTTCTCGCCAGTCAGTGCTTAGGGCTACATCAAGAGGAAACAAAACATAGAGAGAGAACGTGAAAATACTTCACTGTGTCAAGTTTCAAGAAGCTAGCACAAACCGTGTTGGATTTAGAGTTCCAAATACATCTATCAATATAGGAGAAAACAGAGTGAAACCTAAAAATTCAAACTGTTACTGGAAATGAACGATTCAACATAGAAGAACAAAATTTGGGGAACCAAGTCGCCTTAGTGTACTGATCATTACCTGAATGTATCATCCAGTTTGGGTGAAAAAATGTTTGCTGAGATTTCTGGAGATTCGTAATTTTTGGAAGCTTGGCAACCCCTTTCCATGAAAGAGTTTCTCGCCAGTCAGTGCTTAGGGCTACATCAAGAGGAAACAAAACATAGAGATAGAAAGTGAAACTTCTTCACTGTGTCAAGTTTCAAGAAGCTAGCACAAACCGTGTTGGATTTAGAGTTCCAAATACATCTATCAATGTAGGAGAAAACAGAGTGAAACCTAAAAATTCAAACTGTTACTGGAAATGAACGCTTCAACATAGAAGAACGAAATTTGGGGAACCAAGTCGCCTTAGTGTACTGATCATTACCTGAAAGTATCATCCAGTTTGGGTGAAAAAATATTTGCTGAGATTTCTGGAGATTCGTAATTTTGGAAGCTTGGCAACACCTTTCCATGAAAGTGCTTCTCGCCAGTCACTGCTTAGGGCTACATCAAGAGGAAACAAAACATAGAGATAGAACGTGAAACTACTTTACTGTGTCAAGTTTCAAGAAGCTAGCACAAACCGTGTTGGATTTAGAGTTCCAAATACATCTATCAATATAGGAGAAAACAGAGTGAAACCTAAAAATTCAAACTGTTACTGGAAATGAACGCTTCAACATAGAAGAACGAAATTTGGGGAACCAAGTCGCCTTCGTTTACTGATCATTACCTGAAAGTATCATCCAGTTTGGGTGAAAAAATATTGGCTGAGATTTCTGGAGATTCGTAATTTTTGGAAGCTTGGCAACCCCTTTCCATGAAAGTGTTTCTCGCCTTCAGTGCTTAGGGCTACATCAAGAGGAAACAAACCATAGAGATAGAACGTGAAACTACTTCACTGTGTCAAGTTTCAAGAAGCTAGCACAAACCGTGTTGGATTTAGAGTTCCAAATACATCTATCAATATAAAAGAAAACAGAGTGAAACCTAAAAATTCAAACTGTTACTGGAAATGAACGCTTCAACATAGAAGAACGAAATTTGGGGAACCAAGTCGCCTTCGTTTACTGATCATTACCTGAAAGTATCATCCAGTTTGGGTGAAAAAATATTGGCTGAGATTTCTGGAGATTCGTAATTTTTGGAAGTGTTACTGTGTCAAGTTTCAAGAAGCTAGCACAAACCGTGTTGGTTTAGAGTTCCAAATACATCTATCAATATAGGAGAAAACAGAGTGAAACCTAAAAATTCAAACTGTTACTGGAAATGAACGCTTCAACATAGAAGAACGAAATTTGGGGAACCAAGTCGCCTTCGTGTACTGATCATTACCTGAAAGTATCATCCTGTTTGGGTGAAAAAATATTGGCTGAGATTTCTGGAGATTCGTAATTTTTGGAAGCTTGGCAACCCCATTCCATGAAAGTGTTTCTCGCCTTCAGTGCTTAGGGCTACATCAAGAGGAAACAAACCATAGAGATAGAACGTGAAACTACTTCACTGTGTCAAGTTTCAAGAAGCTAGCACAATCCCTGTCGGATTTAGAGTTCCAAATACATGTATCAATATAGGAGAAAACAGAGTGAAACCTAAAAATTCAAACTGTTACTGGAAATGAACGCATCAACATAGAAGAACGGAATTTGGGGAACCAAGTCGCCTTCGTGTACTGATCATTACCTGAAAGTATCATCCAGTTTGGGCGAAAAAATACTTGCTGAGATTTCTGGAGATTCGTAATTTTTGGAAGCTTGGCAACCCCTTTCCATGAAAGTGCTTCTCGCCAGTCACTGCTTAGGGCTACATCAAGAGAAAACAAAACATAGAGATAGAACGTGAAACTACTTTACTGTGTCAAGTTTCAAGAAGCTAGCACAAACCGTGTTGGATTTAGAGTTCCAAATACATCTATCAATATAGGAGAAAACAGAGTGAAACCTAAAAATTCAAACTGTTACTGGAAATGAACGCTTCAACATAGAAGAACGAAATTTGGGGAACCAAGTCGCCTTCGTTTACTGATCATTACCTGAAAGTATCATCCAGTTTGGGTGAAAAAATATTGGCTGAGATTTCTGGAGATTCGTAATTTTTGGAAGCTTGGCAACCCCTTTCCATGAAAGTGCTTCTCACCTGTCACTGCTTAGGGCTACATTAAGAGGAAACAAACCATAGAGATAGAACGTGAAACTACTTTACTGTGTCAAGTTTCAAGAAGCTAGCACAAACCGTGTTGGATTTAGAGTTCCAAATACATCTATCAATATAGGAGAAAAAAGAGTGAAACCTAAAAATTCAAACTGTTACTGGAAATGAACGCTTCAACATAGAAGAACAAAATTTGGGGAATCAAGTCGCCTTCGTGTACTGATCATTACCTGAAAGTATCATCCAGTTTGGGTGAAAAAATATTGGCTGAGATTTCTGGAGATTCGTAATTTTTGGAAGCTTGGCAACCCCTTTCCATGAAAGTGTTTCTCGCCTTCACTGCTTAGGGCTACATCAAGAGGAAAAAAAACGTAGAGATAGAACATGAAACTACTTTACTGTGTCAAGTTTCAAGAAGCTAGCACAAACCGTGTTGGATTTAGAGTTCCAAATACATCTATCAATATAGGAGAAAACAGAGTGAAACCTAAAAATTCAAAGTGTTACTGGAAATGAACGCTTCAACATAGAAGAACGAAATTTGGGGAACCAAGTCGCCTTCGTTTACTGATCATTACCTGAAAGTATCATCCAGTTTGGGTGAAAAAATATTGGCTGAGATTTCTGGAGATTCGTAATTTTTGGAAGCTTGGCAACCCCTTTCCATGAAAGAGTTTCTCGCCAGTCAGGGTTTAGGGCTACATCAAGAGGAAACAAAACATAGAGATAGAACGTGAAATTACTTCACTGTGTCAAGTTTCAAGAAGCTAGCACAAACCGTGTTGGATTTAGAGTTCCAAATACATCCATCAATATAGGAGAAAACAGAGTGAAACCTAAAAATTCAAACTGTTACTGGAAATGAATGCTTCAACATAGAAGAACGAAATTCGGGGAACCAAGTCGCCTTCGTGTACTGATCATTACCTGAAAGTATCATCCTGTTTGGGTGAAAAAATATTGGCTGAGATTTCTGGAGATTCGTAATTTTTGGAAGCTTGGCAACCCCATTCCATGAAAGTGTTTCTCGCCTTCAGTGCTTAGGGCTACATCAAGAGGAAACAAAACATAGAGATAGAACGTGAAACTACTTCACTGTGTCAAGTTTCAAGAAGCTAGCACAAACCGTGTTTGATTTAGAGTTCCAAATACATCTATCAATATAGGAGAAAACAGAGTGATACCTAAAAATTCAAAGTGTTACTGGAAATGAACGCTTCAACATAGAAGAACGAAATTTGGGGAACCAAGTCGCCTTAGTGTACTGATCATTACCTGAAAGTATCATCCAGTTTGGGTGAAAAAATATTTGCTGAGATTTCTGGAGATTCCTAATTTTTGGAGCTTGGCAACCCCTTTCCATGAAAGTGTTTCTCGCCAGTCAGTGCTTAGGGCTACATCAAGAGGAAACAAACCATAGAGATAGAACGTGAAACTACTTCACTGTGTCAAGTTTCAAGAAGCTAGCACAATCCCTGTCGGATTTAGAGTTCCAAATACATGTATCAATATAGGAGAAAACAGAGTGAAACCTAAAAATTCAAACTGTTACTGGAAATGAACGCATCAACATAGAAGAACGGAATTTGGGAAACCAAGTCGCCTTCGTGTACTGATCATTACCTGAAAGTATCATCCAGTTTGGGTGAAAAAATACTTGCTGAGATTTCTGGAGATTCGTAATTTTTGGAAGCTTGGCAACCCCTTTCCATGAAAGTGCTTCTCGCCAGTCACTGCTTAGGGCTACATCAAGAGAAAACAAAACATAGAGATAGAACGTGAAACTACTTTACTGTGTCAAGTTTCAAGAAGCTAGCACAAACCGTGTTGGATTTAGAGTTCCAAATACATCTATCAATATAGGAGAAAACAGAGTGAAACCTAAAAATTCAAACTGTTACTGGAAATGAACGCTTCAACATAGAAGAACGAAATTTGGGGAACCAAGTCGCCTTCGTTTACTGATCATTACCTGAAAGTATCATCCAGTTTGGGTGAAAAAATATTGGCTGAGATTTCTGGAGATTCGTAATTTTTGGAAGCTTGGCAACCCCTTTCCATGAAAGTGTTTCTCGCCTTCAGTGCTTAGGGCTACATCAAGAGGAAACAAAACATAGAGATAGAACGTGAAACTACTTTACTGTGTCAAGTTTCAAGAAGCTAGCACAAACCGTGTTGGATTTAGCGTTCCAAATACATCTATCAATATAGGAGAAAACAGAGTGAAACCTAAAAATTCAAACTGTTACTGGAAATGAACGCTTCAACATAGAAGAACGAAATTTGGGGAACCAAGTCGCCTTCGTGTACTGATGATTACCTGAAAGTATCATCCCGTTTGGGTGAAAAAATATTGGCTGAGATTTCTGGAGATTCGTAATTTTTGGAAGCTTGGCAACCCCATTCCATGAAAGTGTTTCTCGCCAGTCAGTGATTAGGGCTACATCAAGAGGAAAGAGACAATAGAGATAGAACGTGAAACTACTTTACTGTGTCAAGTTTCAAGAAGCTAGCACAATCCGTGTTGGATTTAGAGTTCCAAATACATCTATCAATATAGGAGAAAACAGAGTGAAACCCAAAAATTCAAACTGTTACTGGAAATGAACGCTTCAACATAGAAGAACGAAATTTGGGGAACCAAGTCGCCTTCTTGTACTGATCATTACCTGAAAGTATCATCCAGTTTGGGTGAAAAAATATTTGCTGAGATTTCTGGAGATTCGTAATTTTTGGAAGCTTGGCAACCCCTTTCCATGAAAGTGTTTCTCGCCAGTCAGTGCTTAGGGCTACATCAAGAGGAAACAAACCATAGAGATAGAACGTGAAACTACTTTACTGTGTCAAGTTTCAAGAAGCTAGCACAAACCGTGTCGGATTTAGAGTTACAAGTACATGGATCAATATAGTAGAAAACAGAGTGAAACCTACAAATTCAAACTGTTACTGGAAATGAACGCTTCAACATAGAAGAACGAAATTTGGGGAACCAAGTCGCCTTAGTGTACTGATCATTACATGAAAGTATCATCCAGTTTGGGTGAAAAAATATTTGCTGAGATTTTTGGAGATTCGTAATTTTTGGAAGCTTGGCAACCCCTTTCCATGAAAGTGTTTCTCGCCAGTCACTGCTTAGGGCTACATCAAGAGGAAACAAAACGTAGAGATAGAACATGAAACTACTTTACTGTGTCAAGTTTCAAGAAGCTAGCACAAACCGTGTTGGATTTAGAGTTCCAAATACATCTATCAATATAGGAGAAAACAGAGTGAAACCTAAAAATTCAAAGTGTTACTGGAAATGAACGCTTCAACATAGAAGAACGAAATTTGGGGAACCAAGTCGCCTTAGTGTACTGATCATTACCTGAAAGTATCATCCAGTTTGGGTGAAAAAATATTGGCTGAGATTTCTGGAGATTCGTAATTTTTGGAAGCTTGGCAACCCCTTTCCATGAAAGTGTTTCTCGCCTTCAGTGCTTAGGGCTACATCAAGAGGAAACAAAACGTAGAGATAGAACATGAAACTACTTTACTGTGTCAAGTTTCAAGAAGCTAGCACAAACCGTGTTGGATTTAGAGTTCCAAATACATCTATCAATATAGGAGAAAACAGAGTGATACCTAAAAATTCAAAGTGTTACTGGAAATGAATGCTTCAACATAGAAGAACGAAATTTGGGGAACCAAGTCGCTTTAGTGTACTGATCATTATCTGAAAGTATCATCCAGTTTGGGTGAAAAAATATTGGCTGAGATTTCTGGAGATTCGTAATTTTTGGAAGCTTGGCAACCCCTTTCCATGAAAGTGTTTCTCGCCAGTCACTGCTTAGGGCTACATCAAGAGGAAACAAAACATAGAGATAGAACGTGAAACTATTTTACTGTGTCAAGTTTTAAGAAGCTAGCACAATCCGTGTGGGATTTAGAGTTCAAAATACATCTATCAATATAGGAGAAAACAGAGTGAAACCTAAAAATTCAAACTGTTACTGGAAATGAACGCTTCAACATAGAAGAACGAAATTTGGGGAACCAAGTCGCATTAGTGTAGTGATCATTACCTGAAAGTATCATCCAGTTTGGGTGAAAAAATATTGGCTGAGATTTCTGGAGATTCGTAATTTTTGGAAGCTTGGCAACCCCTTTCCATGAAAGTGTTTCTCGCCAGTCAGTGCTTAGGGCTACATCAAGAGGAAACAAAACATAGAGATAGAACGTGAAACTACTTTACTGTGTCAAGTTTCAAGAAGCTAGCACAAACCGTGTTGGATTTAGAGTTCCAAATACATCTATCAATATAGGAGAAAACAGAGTGAAACCTAAAAATTCAAACTGTTACTGGAAATGAACGCTTCAACATAGAAGAAAGAAATTTGGGGAACCAAGTCGCCTTAGTGTACTGATCATTACCTGAAAGTAACATCCAGTTTGGGTGAAAAAATATTTGCTGAGATTTCAGGAGATTCGTAATTTTTGGAAGCTTGGCAACCCCTTTCCATGAAAGTGCTTCTCGCCAGTCACTGCTTAGGGCTACATCAAGAGGAAACAAACCATAGAGATAGAACGTGAAACTACTTTACTGTGTCAAGTTTCAAGAAGCTAGCACAAACCGTGTAGCATTTAGAGTTCCAAGTACATGTATCAATATCGTAGAAAACAGAGTGATACCTAAAAATTCAAAGTGTTACTGGAAATGAACGCTTCAACATAGAAGAACGAAATTTGGGGAACCAAGTCGCCTTAGTGTACTGATCATTACCTGAAAGTATCATCCAGTTTGGGTGCAAAAATATTTGCTGAGATTTCTGGAGATTTGTAATTTTTGGAAGCTTGGCAACCCCTTTCCATGAAAGAGTTTCTCGCCAGTCAGTGCTTAGGGCTACATCAAGAGGAAACAAAACATAGAGATAGAACGTGAAACTACTTTACTGTGTCAAGTTTCAAGAAGCTAGCACAAACCGTGTTGGATTTAGAGTTCCAAATACATCTATCAATATAGGAGAAAACAGAGTGAAACCTAAAAATTCAAACTGTTACTGGAAATGAACGCTTCAACATAGAAAAACGAAATTTGGGGAACCAAGTAGCCTTAGTGTACTGATCATTACCTGAAAGTATCATCCAGTTTGGGTTAAAAAATATTTGCTGAGATTTCTGGAGATCGTAATTTTTGGAAGCTTGGCAACCCCTTTCCATGAAAGTGCTTCTCGCCAGTCACTGCTTAGGGCTACATCAAGAGGAAACAAAACATAGAGATAGAACGTGAAACTACTTTACTGTGTCAAGTTTCAAGAAGCTAGCACAAACCGTGTTGGATTTAGAGTTCCAAATACATCTATCAATATAGGAGAAAACAGAGTGAAACCTAAAAATTCAAACTGTTACTGGAAATGAACTCTTCAACATATAAGAACGAAATTTGGGGAACCAAGTCGCCTTACTGTACTGATCATTACCTGAAAGTATCATCCAGTTTGGGTGAAAAAATATTTGCTGAGATTTCTGGAGATTCGTAATTTTTGGAAGCTTGGCAACCCCTTTCCATGAAAGTGCTTCTCGCCAGTCACTGCTTAGGGCTACATTAAGAGGAAAAAACCATAGAGATAGAACGTGAAACTACTTTACTGTGTCAAGTTTGAAGAAGCTAGCACAAACCGTGTTGGATTTAGAGTTCCAAATACATCTATCAATATAGGAGAAAAAAGAGTGAAACCTAAAAATTCAAACTGTTACTGGAAATGAACGCTTCAACATAGAAGAACGAAATTTGGGGAATCAAGTCGCCTTCGTGTACTGATCATTACCTGAAAGTATCATCCAGTTTGGGTGAAAAAATATTGGCTGAGATTTCTGGAGATTCGTAATTTTTGGAAGCTTGGCAACCCCTTTCCATGAAAGTGTTTGTCGCCTTCACTGCTTAGGGCTACATCAAGATTAAACAAAACGTAGAGATAGAACATGAAACTACTTTACTGTGTCAAGTTTCAAGAAGCTAGCACAAACCGTGTCGCTTTTAGAGTTCCAAGTACATGTATCAATATAGGAGAAAACAGAGTGATACCTAAAAATTCAAACTGTTACTGGAAATGAACGCTTCAACATAGAAGAACGAAATTTGGGGAACCAAGTCGCCTTAGTGTACTGATCATTACTGAAAGTATCATCCAGTTTGGGTGAAAAAATATTTGCTGAGATTTCTGGAGATTCGTAATTTTTGGAAGCTTGGCAACCCCTTTCCATGAAAGTGCTTCTCGCCAGTCAGTGCTTAGGGCTACATCAAGAGGAAACAACACATAGAGATAGAACGTGAAACTACTTTACTATGTCAAGTTTCAAGAAGCTAGCACAATCCTTGTTGGATTTAGAGTTCCAAATTCATCTATCAATATAGGAGAAAACAGAGTGAAACCTAAAAATTCAAACTGTTACTGGAAATGAACGCTTCAACATAGAAGAACGAAATTTGGGGAACCAAGTCGCCTTCGTGTACTGATCATTACCTGAAAGTATCATCCCGTTTCGGTGAAAAAATATTGGCTGAGATTTCTGGAGATTCGTAATTTTTGGAACCTTGGCAACCCCTTTCCATGAAAGTGTTTCTCGCCAGTCAGTGATTAGGGCTACATCAAGAGGAAAGAGACCATAGAGATAGAACGTGAAACTACTTTACTGTGTCAAGTTTCAAGAAGCTAGCACAATCCGTGTTGGATTTAGAGTTCCAAATACATCTATCAATATAGGAGAAAACAGAGTGAAACCCAAAAATTCAAACTGTTACTGGAAATGAACGCTTCAACATAGAAGAACGAAATTTGGGGAACCAAGTCGCCTTCGTGTACTGATCATTACCTGAAAGTATCATCCAGTTTGGGTGAAAAAATATTTGCTGAGATATCTGGAGATTCGTAATTTTTGGAAGCTTGGCAACCCCTTTCCATGAAAGTGTTTCTCGCCAGTCAGTGCTTAGGGCTACATCAAGAGGAAACAAACCATAGAGATAGAACGTGAAACTACTTTACTGTGTCAAGTTTCAAGAAGCTAGCACAAACCGTGTCGGATTTAGAGTTCCAAGTACATGGATCAATATAGTAGAAAACAGAGTGAAACCTACAAATTCTAACTGTTACTGGAAATGAACGCTTCAACATAGAAGAACGAAATTTGGGGAACCAAGTCGCCTTAGTGTACTGATCATTACCTGAAAGTATCATCCAGTTTGGGTGAAAAAATATTGGCTGAGATTTCTGGAGATTCGTAATTTTTGGAAGCTTGGCAACCCCTTTCCATGAAAGTGTTTCTCGCCTTCAGTGCTTAGGGCTACATCAAGAGGAAACAAAACGTAGAGATAGAACATGAAACTACTTTACTGTGTCAAGTTTCAAGAAGCTAGCACAAACCGTGTTGGATTTAGAGTTCCAAATACATCTATCAATATAGGAGAAAACAGAGTGATACCTAAAAATTCAAAGTGTTACTGGAAATGAACGCTTCAACATAGAAGAACGAAATTTGGGGAACCAAGTCGCTTTAGTGTACTGATCATTACCTGAAAGTATCATCCAGTTTGGGTGAAAAAATATTGGCTGAGATTTCTGGAGATTCGTAATTTTTGGAAGCTTGGCAACCCCTTTCCATGAAAGTGTTTCTCGCCAGTCACTGCTTAGGGCTACATCAAGAGGAAACAAAACATAGAGATAGAACGTGAAACTATTTTACTGTGTCAAGTTTTAAGAAGCTAGCACAATCCGTGTGGGATTTAGAGTTCAAAATACATCTATCAATATAGGAGAAAACAGAGTGAAACCTAAAAATTCAAACTGTTACTGGAAATGAACGCTTCAACATAGAAGAACGAAATTTGGGGAACCAAGTCGCATTAGTGTAGTGATCATTACCTGAAAGTATCATCCAGTTTGGGTGAAAAAATATTGGCTGAGATTTCTGGAGATTCGTAATTTTTGGAAGCTTCGCAACCCCTTTCCATGAAAGTGTTTCTCGCCAGTCAGTGCTTAGGGCTACATCAAGAGGAAACAAAACATAGAGATAGAACGTGAAACTACTTTACTGTGTCAAGTTTCAAGAAGCTAGCACAAACCGAGTTGGATTTAGAGTTCCAAATACATCTATCAATATAGGAGAAAACAGAGTGAAACCTAAAAATTCAAACTGTTACTGGAAATGAACGCTTCAACATAGAAGAAAGAAATTTGGGGAACCAAGTCGCCTTAGTGTACTGATCATTACCTGAAAGTATCATCCAGTTTGGGTGAAAAAATATTTGCTGAGATTTCTGGAGATTCGTAATTTTTGGAAGCTTGGCAACCCCTTTCCATGAAAGTACTTCTCGCCAGTCACTGCTTAGGGCTACATCAAGAGGAAACAAACCATAGAGATAGAACGTGAAACTACTTTACTGTGTCAAGTTTCAAGAAGCTAGCACAAACCGTGTCGCATTTAGAGTTCCAAGTACATGTATCAATATAGTAGAAAACAGAGTGATACCTAAAAATTCAAAGTGTTACTGGAAATGAACGCTTCAACATAGAAGAACGAAATTTGGGGAACCAAGTCGCCTTAGTGTACTGATCATTACCTGAAAGTATCATCCAGTTTGGGTGAAAAAATATTTGCTGAGATTTCTGGAGATTTGTAATTTTTGGAAGCTTGGCAACCCCTTTCCATGAAAGAGTTTGTCGCCAGTCAGTGCTTAGGGCTACATCAAGAGGAAACAAAACATAGAGATAGAACGTGAAACTACTTTACTGTGTCAAGTTTCAAGAAGCTAGCACAAACCGTGTTGGATTTAGAGTTCCAAATACATCTATCAATATAGGAGAAAACAGAGTGAAACCTAAAAATTCAAACTGTTACTGGAAATGAACGCTTCAACATAGAAGAAAGAAATTTGGGGAACCAAGTCGCCTTCGTGTACTGATCATTACCTGAAAGTATCATCCCGTTTGGGTGAAAAAATATTGGCTGAGATTTCTGGAGATTCGTAATTTTTGGAAGCTTGGCAACCCCTTTCCATGAAAGTGTTTCTCGCCAGACAGTGATTAGGGCTACATCAAGAGGAAAGAGACCATAGAGATAGAACGTGAAACTACTTTACTGTGTCAAGTTTCAAGAAGCTAGCACAATCCGTGTTGGATTTAGAGTTCCAAATACATCTATCAATATAGGAGAAAACAGAGTGAAACCCAAAAATTCAAACTGTTACTGGAAATGAACGCTTCAACATAGAAGAACGAAATTTGGGGAACCAAGTCGCCTTCGTGTACTGATCATTACCTGAAAGTATCATCCAGTTTGGGTGAAAAAATATTGGCTGAGATTTCTGGAGATTCGTAATTTTTGGAAGCTTGGCAACCCCTTTCCATGAAAGTGCTTCTCGCCAGTCAGTGCTTAGGGTTACATCAAGAGGAAACAAACCATAGAGATAGAACGTGAAACTACTTTACTGTGTCAAGTTACAAGAAGCTAGCACAAACCGTGTCGGATTTAGAGTTCCAAGTACATGGATCAATATAGTAGAAAACAGAGTGAAACCTACAAATTCTAACTGTTACTGGAAATGAACGCTTCAACATAGAAGAACGAAATTTGGGGAACCAAGTCGCCTTAGTGTACTGATCATTACATGAAAGTATCATCCAGTTTGGGTGAAAAAATATTTGCTGAGATTTCTGGAGATTCGTAATTTTTGGAAGCTTGGCAACCCCTTTCCATGAAAGTGTTTCTCGCCTGTCACTGCTTAGGGCTACATCAAGAGGAAACAAAACGTAGAGATAGAACATGAAACTACTTTACTGTGTCAAGTTTCAAGAAGCTAGCACAAACCGTGTTGGATTTAGAGTTCCAAATACATCTATCAATATAGGAGAAAACAGAGTGATACCTAAAAATTCAAAGTGTTACTGGAAATGAACGCTTCAACATAGAAGAACGAAATTTGGGGAACCAAGTCGCTTTAGTGTACTGATCATTACCTGAAAGTATCATCCAGTTTGGGTGAAAAAATATTGGCTGAGATTTCTGGAGATTCGTAATTTTTGGAAGCTTGGCAACCCCTTTCCATGAAAGTGTTTCTCGCCAGTCACTGCTTAGGGCTACATCAAGAGGAAACAAAACGTAGAGATAGAACGTGAAACTACTTTACTGTGTCAAGTTTCAAGAAGCTAGCACAAACCGTGTTGGATTTAGAGTTCCAAATACATCTATCAATATAGGAGAAAACAGAGTGAAACCTAAAAATTCAAAGTGTTACTGGAAATGAACGCTTCAACATAGAAGAACGAAATTTGGGGAACCAAGTCGCTTTAGTGTACTGATCATTACCTGATAGTATCATCCAGTTTGGGTGAAAAAATATTGGCTGAGATTTCTGGAGATTCGTAATTTTTGGAAGCTTGGCAACCCCTTTCCATGAAAGAGTTTCTCGCCAGTCAGGGCTTAGGGCTACATCAAGAGGACACAAAACATAGAGATAGAACGTGAAACTACTTCACTGTGTCAAGTTTCAAGAAGCTAGCACAAACCGTGTTGGATTTAGAGTTCCAAATACATCCATCAATATAGGAGAAAACAGAGTGAAACCTAAAAATTCAAACTGTTACTGGAAATGAACGCTTCAACATAGAAGAACGAAATTTGGGGAACCAAGTCGCCTTAGTGTACTGATGATTACCTGAAAGTATCATCCAGTTTGAGTGAAAAAGTATTTGCTGAGATTTCTGGAGATTCGTAATTTCTGGAAGCTTGGCAACCCCTTTCCATGAAAGTGCTTCTCGCCAGTCACTGCTTAGGGCTACATCAAGAGGAAACAAAACATAGAGATAGAATGTGAAACTACTTTACTGTGTCAAGTTTCAAGAAGCTAGCACAAACCGTGTTGGATTTAGAGTTCCAAATACATCTATCAATATAGGAGAAAACAGAGTGAAACCTAAAAATTCAAAGTGTTACTGGAAATGAACGCTTCAACATAGAAGAACGAAATTTGGGGAACCAAGTCGCCTTAGTGTACTGATCATTACCTGAAAGTATCATCCAGTTTGGGTGAAAAAATATTGGCTGAGATTTCTGGAGATTCGTAATTTTTGGAAGCTTGGCAACCCCTTTCCATGAAAGTGTTTCTCGCCTTCAGTGCTTAGGGCTACATCAAGAGGAAACAAAACGTAGAGATAGAACATGAAACTACTTTACTGTGTCAAGTTTCAAGAAGCTAGCACAAACCGTGTTGGATTTAGAGTTCCAAATACATCTATCAATATAGGAGAAAACAGAGTGATACCTAAAAATTCAAAGTGTTACTGGAAATGAACGCTTCAACATAGAAGAACGAAATTTGGGGAACCAAGTCGCTTTAGTGTACTGATCATTGCCTGAAAGTATCATCCAGTTTGGGTGAAAAAATATTGGCTGAGATTTCTGGAGATTCGTAATTTTTGGAAGCTTGGCAACCCCTTTCCATGAAAGTGTTTCTCGCCAGTCAGTGATTAGGGCTACATCAAGAGGAAAGAGACCATAGAGATAGAACGTGAAACTACTTTACTGTGTCAAGTTTCATGAAGCTAGCACAATCCGTGTTGGATTTAGAGTTCCAAATACATCTATCAATATAGGAGAAAACAGAGTGATACCTAAAAATTCAAAGTGTTACTGGAAATGAACGCTTCAACATAGAAGAACGAAATTTGGGGAACCAAGTCGCCTTCGTTTACTGATCATTACCTGAAACTATCATCCAGTTTGGGTGAAAAAATATTGGCTGAGATTTCTGGAGATTCGTAATTTTTGGAAGCTTGGCAACCCCTTTTCATGAAAGTGTTTCTCGCCTTCAGTGCTTAGGGCTACATCAAGAGGAAACAAAACATAGAGATAGAACGTGAAACTACTTTACTGTGTCAAGTTTCAAGAAGCTAGCACAAACCGTGTTGGATTTAGAGTTCCAAATACATCTATCAATATAGGAGAAAACAGAGTGAAACCTAAAAATTCAAAGTGTTACTGGAAATGAACGCTTCAACATAGAAGAACGAAATTTGGGGAACCAAGTCGCCTTAGTGTACTGATCATTACCTGAAAGTATCATCCAGTTTGGGTGAAAAAATATTTGCTGAGATTTCTGGAGATTCGTAATTTTTGGAAGCTTGGCAACCCCTTTCCATGAAAGTGCTTCTCGACAGTCACTGCTTAGGGCTACATCAAGAGGAAACAAAACATAGAGATAGAACGTGAAACTACTTTACTGTGTCAAGTTTCAAGAAGCTAGCACAAACCGTGTTGGATTTAGAGTTCCAAATACATCTATCAATATAGGAGAAAACAGAGTGAAACCTAAAAATTCAAACTGTTACTGGAAATGAACGCTTCAACATAGAAGAACGAAATTTGGGGAACGAAGTCGCCTTCGTTTACTGATCATTACCTGAAAGTATCATCCAGTTTGGGTGAAAAAATATTGGCTGAGATTTCTGGAGATTCGTAATTTTTGGAAGCTTGGCAACCCCTTTCCATGAAAGTGTTTCTCGCCAGTCAGTGCTTAGGGCTACATCAAGAGGAAACAAACCATAGAGATAGAACGTGAAACTACTTTACTGTGTCAAGTTTCAAAAAGCTAGCACAATCCGTGTCGGATTTAGAGTTCCAAATACATCTATCAATATAGGAGAAAACAGAGTGATACCTAAAAATTCAAACTGTTACTGGAAATGAACGCTTCAACATAGAAGAACGAAATTTGGGGAACCAAGTCGCCTTCGTGTACTGATCATTACCTGAAAGTATCATCCAGTTTGGGTGAAAAAATATTTGCTGAGATTTCTGGAGATTCGTAATTTTTGGAAGCTTGGCAACCCCTTTCCATGAAAGTGCTTCTCGCCAGTCACTGCTTAGGGCTACATCAAGAGGAAACAAAACATAGAGATAGAACGTGAAACTACTTTACTGTGTCAAGTTTCAAGAAGCTAGCACAAACCGTGTTGGATTTAGAGTTCCAAATACATCTATCAATATAGGAGAAAACAGAGTGAAACCTAAAAATTCAAACTGTTACTGGAAATGAACGCTTCAACATAGAAGAACGAAATTTGGGGAACCAAGTCGCCTTCGTTTACTGATCATTACCTGAAAGTATCATCCAGTTTGGGTGAAAAAATATTGGCTGAGATTTCTGGAGATTCGTAATTTTTGGAAGCTTGGCAACCCCTTTCCATGAAAGTGTTTCTCGCCTTCAGTGCTTAGGGCTACATCAAGAGGAAACAAAACATAGAGATAGATCGTGAAACTACTTTACTGTGTCAAGTTTCAAGAAGCTAGCACAAACCGTGTTGGATTTAGAGTTCCAAATACATCTATCAATATAGGAGAAAACAGAGTGATACCTAAAAATTCAAAGTGTTACTGGAAATGAACGCTTCAACATAGAAGAACGAAATTTGGGGAAAGAGGTCGCCTTAGTGTACTGATCATTACATGAAAGTATCATCCAGTTTGGGTGAAAAAATATTTGCTGAGATTTCTGGAGATTCGTAATTTTTGGAAGCTTGGCAACCCCTTTCCATGAAAGTGTTTCTCGCCAGTCACTGCTTAGGGCTACATCAAGAGGAAACAAAACGTAGAGATAGAACATGAAACTACTTTACTGTGTCAAGTTTCAAGAAGCTAGCACAAACCGTGTTGGATTTAGAGTTCCAAATACATCTATCAATATAGGAGAAAACAGAGTGAAACCTAAAAATTCAAAGTGTTACTGGAAATGAACGCTTCAACATAGAAGAACGAAATTTGGGGAACCAAGTCGCCTTAGTGTACTGATCATTACCTGAAAGTATCATCCAGTTTGGGTTAAAAAATATTTGCTGAGACTTCTGGAGATTCGTAATTTTTGGAAGCTTGGCAACCCCTTTCCATGAAAGTGTTTCTCGCCAGTCAGTGCTTAGGGCTACATCAAGAGGAAACAAAATATGGAGATAGAACGTGAAACTACTTTACTGTGTCAAGTTTCAAGAAGCTAGCACAAACCGTGTTGGATTTAGAGTTCCAAATACATCTATCAATATAGGAGAAAAGAGAGTGAAACCTAAAAATTCAAACTGTTACTGGAAATGAACTCTTCAACATATAAGAACGAAATTTGGGGAACCAAGTCGCCTTACTGTACTGATCATTACCTGAAAGTATCATCCAGTTTGGGTGAAAAAATATTTGCTGAGATTTCTGGAGATTCGTAATTTTTGGAAGCTTGGCAACCCCTTTCCATGAAAGTGCTTCTCACCAGTCACTGCTTAGGGCTACATTAAGAGGAAACAAACCATAGAGATAGAACGTGAAACTACTTTACTGTGTCAAGTTTCAAGAAGCTAGCACAAACCGTGTTGGATTTAGAGTTCCAAATACATCTATCAATATAGGAGAAAAAAGAGTGAAACCTAAAAATTCAAACTGTTACTGGAAATGAACACTTCAACATAGAAGAACGAAATTTGGGGAATCAAGTCGCCTTCGTGTACTGATCATTACCTGAAAGTATCATCCAGTTTGGGTGAAAAAATATTGGCTGAGATTTCTGGAGATTTGTAATTTTTGGAAGCTTGGCAACCCCTTTCCATGAAAGTGTTTCTCGCCTTCACTGCTTAGGGCTACATCAAGAGGAAACAAAACGTAGAGATAGAACATGAAACTACTTTACTGTGTCAAGTTTCAAGAAGCTAGCACAAACCGTGTTGGATTTAGAGTTCCAAATATATCTATCAATATAGGAGAAAACAGAGTGAAACCTAAAAATTCAAAGTGTTACTGGAAATGAACGCTTCAACATAGAAGAACGAAATTTGGGGAACCAAGTCGCCTTCGTTTACTGATCATTACCTGAAAGTATCATCCAGTTTGGGTGAAAAAATATTGGCTGAGATTTCTGGAGATTCGTAATTTTTGGAAGCTTGGCAACCCCTTTCCATGAAAGAGTTTCTCGCCAGTCAGGGTTTAGGGCTACATCAAGAGGAAACAAAACATAGAGATAGAACGTGAAACTACTTCACTGTGTCAAGTTTCAAGAAGCTAGCACAAACCGTGTTGGATTTAGAGTTCCAAATACATCCATCAATATAGGAGAAAACAGAGTGAAACCTAAAAATTCAAACTGTTACTGGAAATGAACGCTTCAACATAGAAGAACGAAATTTGGGGAACCAAGTCGCCTTAGTGTACTGATGATTACCTGAAAGTATCATCCAGTTTGAGTGAAAAAATATTTGCTGAGATTTCTGGAGATTCGTAATTTCTGGAAGCTTGGCAACCCCTTTCCATGAAAGTGCTTCTCGCCAGTCACTGCTTAGGGCTACATCAAGAGGAAACAAAACATAGAGATAGAACGTGAAACTACTTTACTGTGTCAAGTTTCAAGAAGCTAGCACAAACCGTGTTGGATTTAGAGTTCCAAATACATCTATCAATATAGGAGAAAAAAGAGTGAAACCTAAAAATTCAACCTGTTACTGGGAATGAACGCTTCAACATAGAAGAACGAAATTTGGGGAATCAAGTCGCCTTCGTGTACTGATCATTACCTGAAAGTATCATCC
>NW_027672994.1:0-37000 GCF_964194105.1 Spermophilus citellus
CTGTGATAATATATATCCATCTATATGAGATCATGAATTCTTATTTTACTCTTAACTTTAAAATCTGTCACTTTCATTTTGTTTGATCTTTTAATTTTCTAACTTTGGCCAGTGAGGGAACCTTCAACAAGCTTCTGTGACCTTCTGTCATATTCCCTTATTTCTTCAAATAATTCTTTACATGCTGGCAAAATGAGGAATTCCAGGTTTACCTTATTGTCTTCCTACTCTATTCTTGGAATCACCAGATTCAAAAGGATTCCTAATTCTTTTAAATGGATAATATATTTAAAAAAAAACAAGTCCTGGGTACTAAGTATTGTGAGAAGATTTAAAAAAATTTTGTTTTAGTTGTAGATGGACACAAAACCTTTAACTTTTTTTTTTAAAGAGAGAGTGAGAGAGGGGGGGAGAGAGAGAGAGAGAAAGAATTTTTAATATTTATTTTTTAGTTCTCGGCGGACACAACATCTTTGTTTGTATGTGGTGCTGAGGATCGAACCCGGGCCGCACACATGCCAGGCGAGCGCGCTACCGCTTGAGCCACATCCCCAGCCCAAAAACCTTTAATTAATTAATTTATTTATATGTGATGCTAAGGATCTAATCCATCAATGTACACTGAGTTGCAACCCCAGCCCTGTGAGAAGATTTTTAACTACTGATTTGATTCTGTTGTAGGTCTTTTCAGGTATTTTATTTCTTCCTGCATGAATCTTGATAAGTGATTTTTTAAAAATTTCACCTCAATTTTTTTATTTTTATAAATAAAATAATTTATAATATTTTGTTATTTTATTTGTTGCATGTTTAATTATGATCTCATCTTCATTTATAACATTTAAAAATCATAATGAATTCTCCAGAAAAGATTTTCTTATTAGCATTTTCAAGGAACCAATTTTTAATGTTTTATCCTCTATATTGTACTGGTTATACTTTATTATAGTTAATCCTCATTATTAATGGATCCTGTGTTTTCAGATTTGTCTACTTGATAAAAAGTTTTTGTAACTCTCAAATCAATACTTGTATTGCTTTGTCAGACATAGTTAGAGTAGTAAAAAATTTAAATTTCCTCATGCACATGTTCCTGGCTGAGTTAAACAAGGGCATACTCTACCTTTGTATTTTAGCTCTCATATTGTACACAAATGTCCTGTTTAGTAACTTGTTTTTCCATATTGTGCTTTTTATTTGTGATTTCATGGTTTTAAATGGCCCACAAGTGAAGGGCTTGGTGTTCCTAAGTGCAAGAAATCTGTGATGTGCTTTAAGGAGAAAATTGTGTTAGATAAGCTTCTGTATGATTGCTCTTTGCCGTGTTAAACATTAATGAATAATATACAACACAGAAAGTATTTTTTTTCTTTTTTTAATGGCACTGAGTACTGAGCCCAGGGCCAAGAGTATGCTAGGCAAGCATTCTACCACTGAGATACATCTCTTCTCCCCTCCCCATATAAGATTTCTTTAAACACAACCACACAGAAAATAAGATCATGTATTGACTGGTTGGTGAAAATATTGTGATTGAGGCTTGCAGTAATCTATTCCTGTATTTCCCACAGGAGCAATGACTCCTTGTAGGTTTATAAAATATAACTACTGCAAATAATGAGAAGTGACTGTATCTTATTCCTTCTCTTTTCTTTAGGTTTTACTGCTCTTTTTAACTTTCCACGTTTGAGGACTAGCTCATTAATTTTAAGTTTTTCTTACTTTCTAATATAAGACAAAAGGTAATGTTCTTCTCCTTAATACTCCTAGTGACCCCTGTTAAAAATGCTAATCTTCATACTTAAATTAAGACTCTAAAACAAATCAGCAACTGATTTTCTTATTGCTATTAAAAATAGTATTCTTTAAAATAAAATTTTGTTTTGATACCTGTTCTTGTATTCGCTGTTCCAAACACTTTAATAATCCAACTGCATCTTTAGTACCTAGAGCTGTCAGTTCAGTCTGAAATGCAGCTAGCAAAACATTGCGCTCCTTTAAGAAAACATGTTGGAGAGCAAGTAGAAATTCCCCTCGCCAGTCCGGGAGGCTCTCATGAGATTGAGAATTATCATAAACCTAGCAGAGTACAAATAACAAAAGTTAGGTTTCAAATAAGCATGTTTTTAAAACATTCCACTAACCAAAATAGGTATTTAAAAGAACGTATGTATTTTCAGACTCAAAAATACATACAATAATTTATGTGAAAATTCATATAAAAAAGAATTTAATTTACAAAGTTCATTATTGTCATTAAAAATAACAATGCTACATAGAATATAATATTCTTTGGGTACCTCAGATTCCCTTTGCACTTGTATTTTGGTAATTAAATCCTTAAGAGATGAGATGATCTTAAGGTAAGCTCTTCTCTCTTCTAGCCAAAATTCTGAAACCTGTTGAATAGAATGATCTTCTCCATCACCACATGGTGACTCAGTAAGAGAAAGCACCTGCATGCCCTCATTATGAACAGCTCTCAGTAATCCCTAGAAACCAAAATCCAAAAGCCAAAGTTATGACAACTCCTCCAAATACTGAAAAAATGAGAGCTACAAAGAAAAATAAATATTAAGCAATATAGCATTATGAAGCAAAATAGATTTAGAAAAGCAACTGCAGAAAAGAAACTCCAGGCACCTTTACTAAATGCCTTCTTCCTGTGGAGAGCTAAGTCAATTGCAATAGATGGTCTATGATTTCCATAGCTTTCATCTCTTAAGTTCCTTCAGTTTAGCTAATGTACTCTTCCCAGATTTAATGATTAGCCATTGATTTGACCAAAAAAAAATACTGTGAGAAAAACTTCCATTCCTTGAGACTACTTTTATAATTTTGGCAAACAAAAACACCAATAATAAAAATTATTTTTTTTAAATCTTCATAACATAATTATTTAATATATTGTATTTTATTATCTGTGGAATATGGGAATAAAATGAAATAGATTCTCATGGATTTTTTTTTCTTTTAAGTCATTTATTTTAGCCTGTTTTCATTTGAAGCATGAGGTGAGTGCTACTCTTTGCTTCTATTTGATGGGTAGACTGTACTAGACTTTGTTTGAGCAACCAGGGATGCTACTTCCAACATCCTTTTTCCTCAATATCTAGTTAACAGAGAATTGACAAAAAGATCTGGTCACTCACTAATCCTGGAAGAAAGGAGGGTGTGGAGGGCAGCATATTTTCTCCCTCTCTCTCTCCCTTCCTTCAATCTTTCTTGCTATACAAGTTTTTTCAGAGATCCAGTATATAACTTTAAATAAACTACAATGTTCAACATAGAAATTATACAGGCTAAGTTTATTAAAATATATACCTTTATTTTCTTTGGAAATGATTCTGTTAAATTTTCACCTTCTTCTCCTCGTCCTTCTGATGCTGTGTCAAATCCCTGATTTTGTGTAAGATAAACTCCCTGACTCCAGTCTGATCCAGAATCTAAAATAAAGAAAACAATCATTTGTTGTTAAACAAACAAACAAACAAAAATAAAAAAAATACCCTCTCCAAACAAAAATAACACGTTTTAATCAAATACTATAAACATTCCAGAATTTTATATAACTTACCACTGGAATATATTTCTCTAGTTTGGTAAGCATTAGAATACGTTAATTCAGGTATCAAGGATCCCTAATTAGAAAAAAAGAAACAACATACATAAATATTTTTGTTTTAATAAAAACAGAACCCAAGGAACTATTTTGCTGTTATAATGCTGTAAAAAGAAAAAAAAAGGAAAGAAAAAGAAAAAAACTCAATCTAAGCATACTTGAAATGAAACTATGTATGATTTATAACAAGTCTATAATTTCTTCCTTATGGATATTACCATAGTAAGAAGAGATAGTTATTATTTAAGGAACCATAACAAGTTGCAAATTTACATAAGAACTCTATTATCTAATACAATGGGGAAATTTAAATTCTAATAGTATAAAGAAGAGATATTTTCCAAATTTCTTTTAAAATTTTTGCTTAAAAACAGATTGTTGACAACAGTGGAAACTCCCCCCACATGACAACAACAAAATAAATACCTCTTTAGGTCTCAGACACTGTATCACTGCCTTCAATGTACCACACTCCTCTGTCAGTAACTCAACAGCAACATAATGTTCCCTCTTTAAAGTTTCAGTTTCTGAAATATGTCTGGATTCCATATCCAAAATTTCAGCGGCATGAAGTTCTTGTATGTTTTCAATTCTTTTAGTAAATTGCCTAATTATTTCAGAGACTTTTTCTGAGGAACAGCTAGTCTGTATATCAATTTGAATTCCTGCATTTTTAACAAGAATTTGTGGAGTCTGGTTGCTCATGTTGACCTTGAGTATTTGGTCCGTTTGGGATGCAGTGTTTTTACCTACTTCAATAGGAAGTGGCTCTAAGCAGATGTTTCTGTTTGTTGGTACTTCAGACTTATCCTCTTTTATTAAGAAGTGGGATAATTTCTTTTTTTCCTCATCAAGTTGATTCTTAACTTGGCTTAAATCTCTCTGAAGAGATGCCATATTTGTCTCTTTTACCTGAAACACAGATAAATTAAGTTGAAAATCTTACAGTGGAGAGGGAAAGAGTATAATTTCATTTATATGTTCACTTGCCTCAGAATAATAGGAAAAACACTTTGGAAACTGTAATACATATATACTTTCGCATGTATGTATGGTCACAGGTTACTACAAAATTGAAATAATTTTATTAGCCTTTACTTTTGTTTCTCAAGGGATTTAAGTTCTCTTTAACAGCAGTTTTTCGCTTCCTTTACTAAAAGACTAGAGATTAAAAGCATTCTTCTAATATAAAGATTCCTAGCAAAACAAGCAAGGAGATGGTGAATAGATTTATAACAATGGAATTTTTCAAAAAGACTTGTAAATTTAGTTTAAGTTATGGCTCTGGACTTGTTTCTATAGGACATTTTGAAAGGGAATTAAGATGGGTAGAAATGAATGAATTAGGAGTTATGTTACTTGTCTTACCAAAAGCTCTTTTTGAAGTTTTTCTGTCCTTTCTTTGAAAGTGGCAAGTTCTTCTTTGGTAGCCACCAACTCGATTCTAAGAGCCTCAAGTTCTTCAAAAAACCCACTTTCTCCACTGGCATTTATTAACTCAGTAGTTGTCTGGATAACAGTAGAAAACATAAGAAATACACCATTTAAAAAAAAAAGCTAAGTTCAAAGCATTTACACATTCTAATGAAGCTTTTCCAAGACTGACTGCCTAGGGGTTTTAGTGATAAATGCTCTTTCAACAAATAGTGAAACATTTTAAGAACTATCGTTTTGTATTCTTAAGGAAATAAGAAAGATTTTCTGGGAATGAAAGACAAATCATGCCATTAATATATATATATAACATTTATAAATTATTGATAAAAGTATTCTTTGTGCCACTCAAAAGTTTCATATTTATATTACTTTCCTCAAAAGATATGAGCTCAAAGATAATAATTATAAGTTATACCTAAAAAGTTATATTAATATTTTAATAATTATTTTAATAATTATTTTAATAATTATTACCTAATATGCAATTCCAATGAGCTAGGAAGAAGAAGTATAGTGAATGAAATTATTATCCTTTGCCAATATAAATTAAGTAGACATAAAATCCCAATGTATCAATTAATCTTCTGGGGCAGGTAAGACTGAACTTCTGGTACTTGAAATTGTAAGTTTATTAAGTGAGGGAACTTGAAGGAAAAAAGTCTTTGTCATGTCTGTCATACACTAAGAAATAACTGCAATTTCTGATCTTGTAAGTAGACTTAGGTCAGTTACAAATTTTTCCTAAGAAGAATAAAATCTATTATGAGGCATAAAATTTGCCAAGCTAATAACTTGTTACTCATATTAATTCAATATGAATATATTTTGATATTTTTATAATTGTATCTCACCTACGTAACTTTCACAGATTTTATGCCAAAATTGTTTTTGCAAAATTGTGGTATGACCATTTTATGAAGCTCTCCCCCAACCAAAAAAAAAATTGTGCTGGTATTAATTAAAAATCATCTATTAATAAACTGTCTTCGGTGCAAGATTAGAATGTATAGAATACTCATGAATATACATTATTGTGGTGGTGATGATTATGGGGTGCACTATGGTACTTAAAAGAGATGATGACATAACATACTTAGTAGAGGTACATTAAGGGGGAAAATATCCACAGAAATTCTAGAGGACATTTGCTAAATTTAATGTTTCCATATTTATTTGAACTATTCTAATTAATGACAACCCTGATTGAATAAAGATGTTTGAAGATCACAAAATATAATTTGGGCCCATTATTCTAGTGATAATAAAATGACCCTATAGTGTTAAATTCAATCTGGTCCCTATACCTTGAGTTTCTGTGTAAGAAATGTTACTTGTCTGAAATGTAACTTGGTAGGAAATCAAATGAACAGAGTATAATCAACTACTAAGTCTCAGCCAATGATAGTAGGCAACTATGTTTCAGCCAATCATAGGCAATCAACCAATCAAATCACATCCAAACAAGGTCTAGCCATGACCAATCAAGCAATTTCTGAATTTTATGTGTGAGTTCTGCCTCTAAATACCACCCACTGTTGCACAGTGAAACTGTTTGAATCTCTTCTGGTTCTGAGTGTTGCACAATGCATGTAGCACTTTTTGCTCAAACAAATTCTTTAGTTTGTCTAAAGTTCTTTAAGAACAGTATGATTTTTTTAAATAAAATCCCATTATGTATAAATTGGTAGGTGTCAGCAGAACTGTTTGACTTAGTAAATTACCAATCAGCTTAATAAGCAAAGGAAAAAAAAGAGTTTCTTAGGGTATTTTATGTGAAAAACTCAAATATAAAACTAACCTTGAGAACAAAATCTCCGTGAGGGCTTCTTTTCCTTTCTTTTCCTTCAAGTTTTTTCTTACTGTCCTCCAATAACTTCTGCAGTTCTATCTGCTTCGTTTCTTTTTCCAAAGCATTTTTCTCTGCAGTTTCTACTTGTTCTTTTTTTGAAATCAAAGTAGTATGCATTTCAATCACTTGTCTTTCTAAGTCTGATATTCTCAAGGTTAATACAGACATATCTGACTCCATCTTGTTTTCTGTTATTTGATTTAAATTCTGCATATTTTCCTTTTCAAGTTCTGATGAATCTACTCCTTTATCTTGATAGAATTTCACATATTCCTGAACTGCCTCAAGTTGGACTTGACTTACAAGAGCAGCAGCTACTTTCTCCTCAAGTACTTTCTGTAGGTTTACGATCTTCTTCTGAAGCATTTCTGTTTCAGATTGGCCTTGTTCTTTTATGTCTTCTATTTGTTTATAACACTGGATAAGTTCTAAGTCCTTTGCGCTAACAGAGCTCTCAAGCTGTAGCAGTTTCGTTTCCAAATTTCTGGAAACTTTGGTGCTTTCTTCAAAAGATCTGAGATACATCTTGTTCTCAGGGGGTTTAAGAACATCTTCAATATGGATTACTTCCAGTTCGGGTTGGTCTTTGCTGATATCATCTATAGTCATGCTAACACTTTCATCTGGTATACTTTGGATTTTTTCCTTAGGGTCATGTTCTCTCTTCAAGTTGACTAATTCTTGTGTTAGCTGATCCATTTTAAAATTGGTTTCTTTAAGTACATTTTTTGTGAAGGCCATTTCTTCATTAGTGATTTCTACTTGCTGTTCCAAAGCCAGCTTTTCAGCTATAACCTTTTCTAACTGATGTTTCAAGCTGTCCTCTTGTTCTGAGGGGGAACTGGTATCCACCAACATATTCTGTTCAATATATGACAATTCCTCCTGAAGTTTTTCAATCACTTCATTGAGCTTGTCTGTTTCTTCTTCTCTATTTTTCTTCAAACGTTCTTGATCACTCTTCAGACATTCTATTTGGGCTTCAAGATCCCTTATCAGTTCATTTTTTTCTTCAAAATCCTATTAGTTAATGAAAAAGGGAAACACAGAAAAGTATGTATTCATATTTTAAAATTTTGTTTTATTTTAGGGTAAAAACTTAAAGATGATCAGGCACAAAAGCTGTATGCTTGTCAGACACATTATGTTACAATAATAGACCAACAATATAGACCAACACCTCCCTTATCACATCAAACAAAGACCTTATTTAGAACATCATTCTGGAAGTTCTATTAAACATAAGTGGCTTATGCTTTTAGTATTTGATTCTCTATTAGGAAAATATCAACATTAGTACATTTTATTGGAAAGGATAAAATACTGAATTAAGTCTATAACAGATGGCATCCAAAGCTAATTACTCTATTTAACTATATTAGATTTCAGATAATAACCAATTTTAAATGAGTATACCTTGTTATCTGTTGTAAGTCTAATTTGTTGATGAAAGTCTCTAATTTGCTCATTTAATCGATCAATTTCTACCTCTTTTTCCTGTATTATTTGAGCAAATTTCCCAAATAGCCTATGCTGGTCATGAGTAGAGATAGCCTCAGGATCCTTCATGGCAAATCTCAATTTCTCCATTTCATCCTAGTGACAAAAATAACCATCATAGTTGGATGTATTCATGACATGGCATTTTTCACAACATTGTTTCAATTAAGTCTTATAAAAAATACATTTCCTACAATGTACAAGTAAAAAAAAATTAGACATAATGTAGATCAATAATTCTTGAAATATTTTCATAAAAGATCTCAAAAATTTAATTATGAACAGAAAATAAGTTCCATGCAAATCTATTTGCTTGCTAGTGTTCTTTGAGTGAGTATTATTTAGATTTGGACTTAGTAAATGTTTATTATAACTACATAGGAGCAAAACTTATTATCTCTTTATAGAAAAAAAATTTTCTAAAATAGTTACCTTGAATAATTTATTTTCTTGTTCAAGTTCCTGTAGACGGGTAGTGGATTCCTTTTTCTGTATTTCCAATTGCATATGTAGTTGCTGAACTTCTTCATTTTTATTTTCAAGCTCATCTCTAAATTGCTCTAGTTGTTCTTCTAAGTTTGTTATCTTTAATATCAAAATTATGAAAAGTAAAGAAAAAAAACTTTACACACATGTTTGTCAAGATAGAATTAAGAATGTTGGGGCTGGGGCTGTAGCTCAGTGGTAGAGCACCTGCTGTGCACATGTGAGGCACTGGGTTCGATCCTCAGTACCACATAAAAATAAAGATATTGTGTCCAACTACAACTAAAAAAAAATTAAAAAAAAAGAATGTTGTATTTGCTTTACAAAGTACATATGTTTAATTCATAAGAATAAAGGAAAGTGGTTTTCTAAGCCAGCCATACCTGTATGGTTCCTAGACATGCTCACACTGCACATTCTTTTTTTTGTTTTTTGGTTTGTTTATTTTGTTTTTGTTTTGGCACTGGGGACTGAACCCAAGGGAGCTTTATCATGGAACCACATCCCCAGCCTTTTTTTCATTTTATAGTTTTTAGATAGAGTCATGCTAAGTAAGTTGCTTAGGGTCTTGCTAAGTTGCTGAGGCTGGCCTCAAACTTGCAATCTTCCTGCCTCAGACTTCTGAGTTGTGGGATTATAGGTGTGTGCCACCGTGCCTGTCACACTGCACATTCTTAAAGCATCTTGCCCAATTAGAAGACACCTTAAAGAAGGACACCAGGAAACATTTTCTACCATAAGCAGAAAGAGTCACAGAAAGGAGCAGTCCACATGCTAACTCTTATGTTAAATTCAGTTAAAATTAAGTTAGTTGCTATTGAAAAGCTTAGAAAAAATGTAGAATTAATTCAGTTATTCTAGTATCAAATAAAACTAACTTAATATAGTCCCACAAATATCTAATTATAATCCATTGAATGCCCTGGCTGCTTTGTGGTTTGATTAAGCAGATGGAAGCAGAGATACACAATAAGGTCAAGAGATCCTTAGGTCTGAATTGCAGAGTAAGTTAACAAAATAATTTTAGTAGAAAATCAGAGAGCTCTTACTTATAGGAAAACAGAAATTTAATTTTTGAAGATAGATTATTAGTAATAAAAGTAAAATAATCCTCTTTGATGGTTATACAAAAAAAAATGAACCTGATGATGAATATTAAGAGCTAATTATTGCTCTGTTTAAAAAAAATGGGATTGAGGACATTAGCAGTCACTTTAGCTCACTGCTTCACAGCTACTTAATATTTAATAAATGAATTTATAAACATATATTTACTTGATGATCAAAAATGTTGCATTAACAGCAACCTAAGATGCAGAAGCAGTGTTTAGTAGTAACTGGCTCAGAGCCAACTTTAAATCATTTAGTGCCTTAAAGTTGAAAAGGGGCATATCTTGCTCTTATACTGATACATCACATAATTAGAATCATTCTAGCACAGGCAAGGCAAGGCCTTAAAAATCAGCCTAATATTTCTTAAACAGAAATGGTATCAAATCAGCAAGGAAAAAAAAATCAGCCTAATATTTCTTAAACAGAAATGGTATCAATACTAAATAATGGCTATTATTTATAGAGAATTACTGCTAGGCATGGGTACAAAGTACTTTATATATTGTTATTTTTTAAAAAGCCTGTAACAACCTTAGGAGCTCTATTCTATGATTAACCCCATTTCAGAAGTGAGGAAGGGAGTTACAACAAGGAGTAACTTGTCCTGAGGTCACATGTCTACTATGTGGTGAAACCACCTTTTGAACCTGGGGAGTTCCAGTCCTAAACTATAATTTATCCTGTTTCTAATAACTAATATCTAAGACCTCTACTTAAATTTTTTTTGTAACACTGATACTGAACTCTGTAGACACTAAAATACATTTAGTGGTTGTACATATATAATTTCCAGGTTAGTTTATTGAAAATTGTGATGACTGTATCTTCTTCAAAGTTATCTGACAGTATTTACACCTATTCTCTTCTATAACAAATTTTAATGACAAGGTATTATAAAATCAACATACACATAGTTATTTAAGTAAAATTGCTGCCCCACCTCACATTACCTTTTTTTTTTCCTTGTAATATCACTTAATAGTCAAATTCTTAGCTCTATGTCTTAAAAGCCCTGCTACTCAAAGTGTAGTCTCTGGAGCAGCAGAATAGGCATCATGTGAGAGCACATTTGATGCACAGAATCTTGTGCTGCACTCAAGATCTGCATTTTGGAAGCTGAGGTTGTGGCTCAGTGGTAGAGCGCTTGCCTAGCATGCGTGAGGCACAGGGTTTGATCTTCAGCACCACATTAAAAAAAAAGGTATTTAGTTTCTCTACAACTAAAAATTTAAAAAAAAAGATTAAAAAAAAAAGACCTGCACTTTAACAAGATCCCCAGCTGATTCATATGCAGAGAAGGACTGGTTTAAAGTACTAACATTTTTTATTTTAAGTAGCTGAACTTTAGACATCACATCAGACTTTAGTTTCTCCAAATGACACTATGGAACATTCTTGTTATTCAAGCAGACTCTAGTTTCAAGCTGTCTTATAACAACACCCAAACCAGAACATTAGAAAGGTTTAAACTTGTTTTACTTATCTACCAATTGATTATCTAGACTATTTGGATGACACTGATTTGTACCTATTTGAGTCTTATTTTATTTTTTAAGTGTTTTTTTCTCTTAAAAAAAAAAGTATAGGGGCTGGGGTTGTGGCTCAGTGGTAAAGCATTTGCCTGGCATGTGTGAGCCACTGTGTTCGATTCTCAGCACCACATATAATCAAAAAATAAAATAAAGGTCCATCAACAACTTAAAAAAATGTTAAAAAACTTATATATGTTTCACTAATTAGATAGCATATTCCTTGAAGTCTGGTGTTGATTTCACAACTGAACAAAAGTGCTCTACATTCAGAAACAGCTTAATAATAAATGTTGAATGACAGTCTTTAACATTTTTCACGAACAAACAAAATATATTCAGTGTTCTGGCATCATAGCATCATAGGGTTCCAGAATCAGTTCTTTCTGTCTGTACTAAGTACTAACCTCTCTTAAGGATCAGGTCACACATTGGCAAATTAGGAGATTTTAGAACAGAATCTATTCCCAGGGAGAGTGTTAAGGGTTAATGGGACAAGGCATTTAATATACTTTCTAGCCCTCAGCCCTCAGCAAAGTTAACTATTATTTACTATTGCTATCTGTAAACTAGAGCTCATTAGTTCTTCAGAGAGCTAAAACTTACTGATCCTTTTCTCAAAATAACTATTGTCTCCACAATATTTCCTTCTCCTATAAGAAGCTGTTTTCTTCTTTTTATTCATCCCACATTTCTAAATAGTCTAATGAACTTTCAAAAAATGTTTTATACAAATCTAGGTTTTAGGAGTATTTGAACATCTCAACTATAATGATACATAAAAATATCTTTATGTTTATACTCAATAGGATATCTGAAAACATTTGCCTAGTTTTCAGGATAGAATGCTTAAGTTATTTTCATTAAAAGACATATGCTTTAATTCTACATTCATACCTCTCATTATTCAGTTATAGGTAAGGGAGTGAGTTCTGATAGAATACTCATTATAGTTATTTAAAGCAAGTAAATGAAGGTCAGCTGTTATTTTAATTTGTATATATTCACTCAACATCTTTGGCTCTGGGTCTCTATCTGCAAAAACTGAAAGTCAGTTAACAGATGCTCTCTATGGTTTCTTATAGTTCTGTACTACTAGTACTATGATCCTGAGTAAAAGGTAGATGTTTATTAGAAACTTAATTCAGGAAATTAAGGTGTTAGTAGATATATATTACATTCAAATGATAATAAAAATAATAGGGCATGGTGGCACATGAATGTAGTTCCAGCTACTCAGGAAGCTGATGTGAGAGGATTGCTTGAACCCTGTAATTTGGAGTTTATAGTCAGCCTGGCACTATACTTAATGGCTTCCATCTCAAAATACAAAAACAAAAACAAAAAAACCTGTGTGTGTGTGTGTGTGTGTGTGTGTGTGTGTGTATGTATAGAATTAGGGCTAAGGAAATAACTCAGTGATGGAATGCTTGTGTGAGGCCCTTTGAGCCCCAGAACACACACACAAATGAAGAGAAACAACTAGTAAGCTACATCAAATATCCTTAATCAACTACCACTACTTTTAGATCCAGTTGTGAAGGTTCATTTTTTGGGGGAGGAGATTATTCAGTATTTGAGATAAATCATTAAGTATTAATTCCTTTCAAATATACAGAAATAATTACACACACAAAAAATGTGCTCACTGCTTCCATGAAAACTCCAAACTTAATAAACAAGAACTTCTCAGATGTTACATAAAAATGGGAAAACGATCCTTCTCATGGATCATTTCAACTATAGTAATTTCTATGGATTCCTTTTTTCTTCTTTGAACTACAAATTCACTGAACCGTCATTTTAGCTGATATCTAAATTAGTTTTGTAAACAGATTTCCAAGTACTTATTACCAAATACTTCTATGATATTTAAGCAAAATAAGTAATTGTTAAAATAAATTTAAATGTTCTGAGAAAAATTCTATGGAAAGAGACAAAAACATAATTAAAAACATTTTAAACATTTAAAATTATTTATTACTATACAATGTTGAGTATTATATGTTTTAGGAAAACTACTAGTAGACAAAGAAAGTTAAAATTACTATAGCTCTAAAGGTAAATTTTATTTTCTTGTTCTCACAGGGGTATTATTATGTTGCCTAGGCTGACCTTAACCTCCTTGGCTCAAGTGATTCATTCTCCTGCCTCAGAGTCCTGAGAAGCAGGGACTACAGGCATGCACCACCATGCCTAATTGGATCCTTCTCTTTAAGAAGGAGGGAGAAGGGCAACACAGGATAACTTTATAGTTACTTTCTTGTCATTATTATTTTGTGGTGCTGCAGATTCAAACCCACATTGAGCTAAATTCCCATTCCTAGTTCATTATTAATCTTTTAAGCACAAGCTTCATATTTGTAAAACAATACTATCAATTCTCAGGGAAAAGTTTAAAAAGAAAAAGGAAAGCAAGCAAACCCAAATTCACAGTAGAGAGGAGCAAAAACTCAATGCCCATAGCACGAACAGGAGAAAAGAGATGCTGCCTTTTGTCCTAACTACTACATTTCTCCACTGTCCTCTTCATTCAGCCCGTACCTGCTAAATTATCCTTTCTCCCTCTCTAAATTTCTTCTTGCTTCAAAGTGCTCACACTAGTTATCCTCTCAACCTGGAATAAACTTCCTTCATAAGCTTATCAGTTCACATGTTTATTGTCTTGAAGATCAATTTAGGCACTGAATTGAGAAAGTCTATACTTTGGTTTTAGACCACAAACTTCATTTTGTTCAAATGATATTTTCAAGGTAACTGATTTTAAAATAACTCAAAACATATTTTGTCATTTAAAAATAAAGTGGTAGAGCGCTTGCCTAGTATGTGTGAGGCACTGGGTTCAATCCTCAGAACCATGTAAGTAAATAAAACAAAAGATATTTGCCCATCTACATCTAATACACACACACACACACACACACACACACACACACACACACACAAAAGAAAAAAAAAGTCCTTACCTCTTTCTCTTTTCTGTCGATAGCATCTCGCTCAGCTTGCAGTTGCACTTCTAGAGACAATTCTGCTTTAGCTTCTAAGGCTCCAAATTGTTTTTGGTCCGCTACCTTTAAATATATAAGAATGTTCTCAAATTTTCAGACATTAAATACTGATTATTCAGAGTGTGTGTGTGTGTGTTCGTGTTTCCTTTTGGATAAGTAGCAATTCTCTCTGACCAGTTAGGAGGACAAACTCTACATTAATGAATATCAAAAAGTTACAGATATTCAGTCTTGAATACATTCATAGAGTCAAACAGGAACTTTTGACACTTAAAATGCATTTCTCAGATAAAAATGAAGGCTCTTTCCCATCTGCCCCCACCCTCAAGCTTTCTTATTCAAGCTCTGATGTTTGTGTATCAAACTTTTCTTCATTAAAACACTTAATAAAATTAACTCAAAATGTCACACCTTTTGAAAATTGTCTGTGCTAACAAGTAAGGCTTGTTCCAGTTCTCTCACTCTGAACTCTAGCTTTTCAATTTCTTCATTCCTCTCTTGTACATCTCTCTGAAGCTGTTCTTTTGATAGAAGCAGCTCACTGCACTTGTCTGTTTTTTCTTTTAGATCATTTGTTAACTGTTCAACCTGAAAATATAATAAACAAAAAAAATCTAAAAATTTGAAAAGTTCATAACTTTTAATTTATCTCAAAAATCATTTTTTTTCAAAAAACATTTTGAAATGCTATATTAATTTCATTTTTATAAGGATAGCAACTATTATCTCAAACAAAGGTTGATAGTTCCCAAGTTGATAAGAACTAGGCAGCACTAGTAAACAACAAATATTGCTTTTGCTCAACCCTTTTTAGAAAAATTTCTTTCTCTTAAGACTAAGACTTTAGCTAGGAAGAGGGGAAAACCACATTTTGAATAATGTTGAATTATCTAGTAATGGTACAATCATACTAAGACCTATGACCTTAAAGATGGCAAATTTGTAGAGTACTTACTGACTTGCTCTCAGAATGTGAAGATAACCTGAAAAAAAATCTTTCATGAATTATTTTTTGATAATAGTTATTTACAAAGCACTTTCAATCTATACATTGCACCATCCCAGAATAGAGATGAGGATGGGTGGTAAGAGAGAGCTGTACATTTAGTGTCTTAATAGTTTCTCCTGCATCCAAAATAAATGATGACACATCCCAGAACTTATCCCTGAATACTGATATGCAAGTGCCTTCAATTCAGTGGCTCTGGGATAGAAGAATACAGGAAGGATTAATAAGATAATTTATGAAATTAGTTCTGATCAAGAGGGAGAGGAAGTTCCTAAAAAGATAAGTGATGGTAAGAAATAAAAGAATACTGCCTTTATTCAGTGAAATACTTGGAGGCAATTATACAAAATGACAATCATTATTCAGAACATTAAAAAATGCAAGCTTAATTATAATTACAGGATTAAATTTTAACAGTAATAAAGCTACTGAGAATAATAGGTTGACTAAGTTTTGGATTAAGTTCATAAGAAAAGGCTATATAACAGGTACAATGAAATGGCATATTATAATGTTTTCACAGTTGGAATTTTTGGGTCTTCAGAAAAACAGAAGCTGGGATTAGTTCTGGCAGGGTAAGCAGAGAACAAATGGGTCACAATGTTCCTGAGGAAACTCAAACATACCTTAAAGTTTCATGAATGAGATAGGTCAACTTTCAAATATTTTTTAAAAAATTATATAGTAGAAAATGGCAGTCAAAGTTCGAGATCTTGAATTATCTTTTGAGTTTCAATGAATAAGTCACTGTTTTTCAAAAGCTAAAAATACATTTGTTAGAAATAAGGGCAATGACTACAAACAAGGGGAATGATGACTTTTCTGCTATTCTAGCAGATTTAAAATTTCATTACAATGAACTTATAGGCATTTTATACTTCATTGAGGTACTTTTAAGAGAAATGAATCAAGTAAACTTCTTAGAAATTGTAGATAATTTTCAGCAATAAAATTATTTTCAGAAATAATAGTAGTTGAATTTAAGTGTTAACTAAGGGCCACACTAATACTGCTATGCAGTGGGAGCTATTACTGTCTTTATTTTAGAAATGAATAAATAGATTTAAAAGGTTAAGTAGCTTAGTTACTGTCACACATCTACTACATAGCACAGCCATGATCCACACTGGGATTGCCTTATCTCAAGCACAATCTCTTTATAACCGGGATAAGCCATCTTTAGAAATATATATAAGTGATATACGTATAAATATGTATAATATTTCCCATGTAGCATTTGTTTAATAAATGTAGAGTTTTCTGTATGAGGAAAATGGACAGTGGGAGTGACAGAGTAGAAGCAGGGAGACTGGTCAGGAGGCTACCTCACACATATAGGCAAATAATAATGACAACTAAGACACAGGGAAATGAATAAAGGTGAAAAGAATAAAAAGATATAGTATAAATCTGATCCATTAATGGTTTGGGATCAGGGCTGAGAAGGAGTGGGACTGAGGAAGAATTCTAGAACTTAGCAAAGAAGATGATTTAGAAGGCACAACATTTATTGAGATGAAGAAGGAATAATTTTATTCTTGTCTTTTTGATAAAGGCTATTCAGGAACCAAGAATATGATTCCTGGATATGTTAAAAATGAGAAATCTATGTGGAGACGGAGTAGGCAGTTGAAAATTCAAGTACAGAGTTCAACAGAGATGTTAGGAATAAAGGAACATCTGTGGGGCAATTTACAGATGACTGGGAAGAAAATGTAAAAACGGAAGAACGAGGACTCTAAGACTAAGTCATGAGGTACCCCTCATTTATTTTGGGTAGGCAGAAGACAAATAAATACTGGAGGAGAGAGACCACACTCTACAGTAGGTGTGTCACAGCAGTCAAGAGAAGGCGATACTTATAGAAGACTGTAATGAGTGTCTCTAAATGGTTGAGTAGTATTAAAGACAGAGAGGTGATTACTAGATACAGCCAAGAGGCTTTGGGTAACCTTCATAGGAACAGTTTAAATATACTAAGGGGTATAAAATTCCAAGAAAAAGATGTTGGAAACTTCATTGTAGTGGACTGTAAAAGAGAAGAGAAAGGGAAATAATTAGTAAAGAGTGACTACAGAGAATTATCAGTTTAGTTGGGATGGGAGTAGAGAACTAGGCAGAGAAGTTTATTTAATACTAGAAAATATATAAAGATGGGAATAATTCCAAATTTAAGTACAACATTGTTATATTTTGTTTTTTGTTTTTGATGGTGCTGGCATCAAATCCAGGACTTCAGGTATGCTAGGCAAGTGTTCTACCATGAACTATAACCCCTAGTCCAATATAAACATTTTTTAGGGTTAATGACCTCCTCACATTTAAGTAACATTCAATGTCCTGATTTTTAAGATTTATACCTTATTCACTTTTAAGTTTTTCATAATGTAACTCTTACTTCACACTCAAGATACAAATAGGCAATACCAATAAAGTTCTTACCTCTCTAGTTTGATGTTCACCAATGGGCTGGATTCGAGGCACAACCTTAAGTTGTTGTTCTAACTTCTGTATTTCTGGTTGGAACACATCTCTCTCATGTTCTCTGTCAATGGCTTGCTCCTGAAATTGAACAATAATAAAAACAATAGTAATTGAAGAAACAATATTTATTAAACCAATTATCTCTCTTTAGTTATAGGTTAAGTTTGTTTGAAAAGAAAGGACTGATGACCATGGAATCACAAAGATTCAAAAATATTTTTGGTATGACACATTACCTATTTGGGTTCTTCCACAAAATTTAAATACTTAAAATTTATTTGAAGTACATTTGTTTTCATTTAGGTAATGTTAAACTCAGAATGAAATAATTCTTCTCCATCAATGAATGTACTTGTACAATGGAGAAATTACACTGCTAACTCAGTCATTAAGCAAATAAACAAACTGTCTGGTAAATCAATTTCTTATAATCTTAAGTTTTATACCTAAAATTATAAATAGTATAAGACTCTAATTCTCTGATATGTGAAGAGAAAATCTGGCTTATAAGAAATCTTAAAGAAGAATATCCATGTGAAATTAAAGATTTAACATCTTTTTGGAAGAGAGCAATGGAAGCTTGGCAACTATTCCAGTCCAAGTGCCACACTGTTGTTACCTGTGTTCACACCTTTTGAGGTGGACACAATGGTAGACAATTAGCTCTTGGAATTCTTACCTGCTTTGACTACTGATTAAATGAGAGACTAGTAGAAGATTAACTATGAATTTTGGAACGTTAACTAGTAGGGCTTATTCACAAGCTAGTGGCACAAGTTTTGTTGTTGTTTAGGTTTTTTTTTTTTTTTTTTTTTTTTTGGTGCTGGTGATTCAACCTAGGGCCGGCCTCATTTCATTCATGCTAAGCAGTACTCTACCACTGAGCTACATTCCCTGCCCTAGTTTTACTATTTTCATTTTGATTGTTACATAATAAATTATTGGAATACTCTCTCCATTGGTGGAATACACACATAAGCAAAAATATTAAGAGTCCCTATAATTTAAAGTTAAAATAATATAGAACAGTATCACATAGTATTCTACTGAGAAAAATCAATATCAAATTGCAAATACTTACATCTAAAATTTTTCTCATTTTTTCTAATTGCTTTTCCAGTGCTTGGTTTTGCTGTCTTAAATCCATTACTTCAGCATCTTTTTCTTGTTCCATCTCTATAAACCAACTGACTTGCTCTTCAACATCTATTTCCAAAGCTTTCATTTGTTTTTGAAGTTCATCATGTACTTTCTCAGCCTGACACTGCAATTCTAGCTTTTCCTTCATTAATTTTTCTGTCTCATGTAGTAATTCTGTTTATAAATGCAAAAGCATTCAGAGTTAATTATAATTAATGGTGCTTCCAGTAAATTTTACCTTCATGAAATAAAGGCTGAGAAATATTTTAAGTCCATATTAAAAAGTAAATATTCTCTTATAGAAATAACAAAATATCTTACTGCTACACATACATAAACTAGTATTATTAAAATTATGCAGAATTAACAAAAAGAAAGTCCCGTCACAAAAACACCATTTTTGTAAAAACATAGCAAATGACAAAAAAGCCACTTTTCACTATTAAGAATAGAACAAAATTGAATGAAATTTAAGCATAGAAAAAGAACATTTTTATTTACCTCACACAAAAATTAATTCATTCCAAACCCATAAATCACTTTCATACGTATACATAATATACACAAAAAATCACTGTAAATCTTTAAACAAGCAAGGAAGAGTTGTAGAAGAAGAAATATGACTAGACCCAGAATTTCCTGTTATTCTTACTCCTTATTAGATCCATATTACTGAGTTGTTTTTGCATGCTCACATGTATGTGCATCAAGGGAAAACTGACACGTGAGAGGCAGTGTGGTTAGCACTAAAAACAGACTATGTCTTCAAATCCTAGCTTGCCTCTTTTGTTTTACATGATATTCAATATGATGATCCTTGGTTTCCTTATATGTAAAATGGGAACTATATCATTGCCAATCTCTTACAGCAAATTTGGAATCAAATGAGTTAAAATATGTAAAACAATAACTGTAGTATAGTAAGCACTATTGTGTTAGTATCATTATTAATATAATAATAAAGTATAAAAGAAAAAGTAAACCAATCCTCTAATAAAGAAAATGGAAAGAACTTATCTCTAGAATCTTTATACTAACTGATGTACCAACACTATACTCAGGACAAGGAATCAACAGAAAAAATTTTTCCTTTGAAAACAACACTGATACTAGATGTTAACATAAAGTAAATCAATCAGAAAGCCTCTTACTAAATTCCAATGATCTTTTTACTACCATCATCTTATAAACTTCCTGACTTAGAAGAGGATTCTGGAAAGTCATAGACTACAAGATTTAATATATTTGTTAACAAAAAAAAACATTTTCTTTGAAAAATTGAAATTGTTTTAAGTTTCATGCATAACATATAATAAGATGATGTCATTATCAATCTCAGTTGTTAATTTCAAGTGAAAATGTGAACTTTTATAGTAAGACAAGTTGTTTTGTTGTTAAAGAGAACAACTTTAAGAGTGAATCACAGCAGCAAAACTGCGAAATTAGAGACATGTTAGTTGGTTGAAAATCCAAGGGTTACTCAAAATTTGCATCTAAATCTACCACTCAAAAATAGTCCATGCAATTGTACGCACACACCTGCTTCAGGTGCTGCATCGACTGCAGCATCTACTAGTCCTATGAAAATAGAAAACAAGACAAGACACAACAAAAATATTATACATATTCTATTGGCTAAAATAAGATAATGTATGTGCCCACATATATATTAGAAAGCAGACGCTGAAGCCACTGATTATTATCACTGGAGATTTTAAGAAGTTCCAATATTTCTTGAATATTTTACATGTATGACACAAAGTTTTTCCCCATTAAAAATTACAACCCTAAACCCATGTTAGACTAATTTCATCATTTTACAAAAAATGTATGTTGTATTTCTTAATTGATCAAATGAAATTAGACAAACAGTTTATAATTCCAACTTATGTTTACTATAAGTGAGGACACAATAAACTGAATTTAAATTTTTACTATTACAAAGATTGACATTTACTGCTAAACAAACTTTAACGTCAAGATATTATTTAATTTCTTATTTAAGGAAAAATTAAGGTTATTTATAAATTTAAATTCTCTTTGAACTCCTACTACACTAGATGTCAGCCTGCTTCTAGCGCCATTGACCTTTTCCATCTATTTGGCTTGCAAGCCCCAGACCTGCTTATTACTAAAACAAGTTCTTAGTTATTTAATCCGACAATACATTTTTGCTGTCTCTTTTCTATTAAAAAGCCTAAAGCTTACACAATTTATAAAATATTCTGGCCCATTATTTGTAACCTTCTCTTGAGGCAGATTTTTGGGGTTAAGTAAAGAATTGTCTTTTCCTGTTAACAGTCAACATCTGCCAGAGATTAAAAAAGAAAGAAAAGAAAACCCTGGTTCTACTTGGTTGTCTAATAAGACAATTACCTATAGGTATGTTTGGTTATAATTTTTTTGAATATACTTTTTTTAGTTGTCAGTGGATCTTTATTCTACTCATATACAGTGTTGAGGATGGATCCCAGTGCCTCCCACTTGCTAGGCAAGTGCTCTATCACTGAGTCACAACCTCAGCCCACTCTGCTATTATTTTTCAAGTTCCTATATGGTATATGAATAATGGCATTGAAAAAAAGGGGGGAAAATCACTCTTAATGTTTAAAGAATATAAATGAAAAGAAAAGTGTTCCAAAGTCTGAAAATACGTACGTTGTACAACTGGACTTGCTTCTGCTTTCATTGCCGCCTTCTGTCTTGACAATAATTCTTTTTCTGCTTGGATTTCTTGTTGTTCTGCTTCCAATTCTTGCAACCTATTACCTGCACGTAACAACTCCTGCTCAAGGCGATCTATTATATCAGTTTTTTCCTGAATTTGCCTTTCAAAAAGAGTTTTTTCATCTGCGTAGCCATCAATGATACCTGTAAGATAAAATGAACAGGAAATGGAATTACAACTCATTTAAATTTGAACATTAATATGTTTTAATATGAACAAAAGAGCTGTTAGCAAAACTTTAAATCATTCCAACCTATTAAGAGTCTTGAATGAATTTGCTATTAATAGCAGCAACTTATTGACTTTTTTTTTTTTTAGTTGAAGATGGACACAATACCTTTACTTAGTATATTTTATGTGGTGCTGGGGACTGAAGCCAGTGCTTCATGTGTGCTATCAAATGTTCTACCACTGAACCACAACCCCAGCCCTTAACTTTTAATATGTACATTTGATTTAGTCGTCATCTTCTTTTTTGAGTACCAGGAATTGAACCCAGGGGTGCTTTACCACTGAGTTACATCCCCAGTTCTATTTTATTTAGAAACAAGGTCTCACTAAGTTTCTTAGGGCATTGCTAAATTGCTGAGGCTGGCATTGAGTTAATAATCTTCCTGCCTCAGTGTCCCTGGGCATGTCACTGGGATTACAGGCATGTGCCACTGTGCCTGGCCTAATGCAGTCTTCTTGTTTACCAACCTGACATTAATGTGAAATTTCTCTAAACTTTCAAATACTTTGCTATACTGAAGTATCATCACATTGTATATGCGTAATTCACTTTAGTAAAAAGATAAAAATAGACAAGTTTCTAGCTTAATGTAAATCAGATATTATAAATCGAATCACAATTCTAATAGAGTAAAGAGAATGGGAGAGGGGAAAGAAGACGGGAGGGAAAAGAAGGGGATCATGAACTGAAATTTATTTCCATGCATGTATGAGTTTGTTGAGATGAACTCAGCTACTATGTATGACTATGAAGCTCTAACAAAACATTTTCTCTCAAGTTGGTATTTTAATTCTAGAAGGTTAAGGTCAATACCACAGCATGGGGGAAGAGGCAAAGCCCAAGGCTTTAGAGGCTTAAAGCCTATGGTCACTATTTAATGGTTACCTTAAACAATTCAATAACATCTTTACCTTCGGTTTTCTCATTTTTAAATTACAGGCATGTCTTAGGATGGTGGGATCATGGTAACAACTCTCCACCATCCATTTCTCTATTTTCTAAAATTCCTTTATATTTTCAGTAATTCTACAAGTTCCTTTTATATTTAAATGTGTATATGCAGTTTTAAAAACTGCTTGGAAAAACTCTGAAGACAACTAATTTCCAATGGCTGCTCTAAATTAGAGTAGATTTGTTTCTGAATTTGGCTGTACATCAAAATCTCTATTTTAAGATTGAAGTTCTGCTACTCTGACTTGCCAAAGGCAAGGTACTTACCCTCAGCCTTACTGAGCTCCACTGCCAGCTGTTCTCTGGCCCTAGACTCTTCATGAAGGCGCTCTCGCAGTTCTTCTTGGCATTTAAGGAACTCTGTTGCCTGTTGTTTCTGTTTGAATGACTCACGCATCAATTCTGTTTGTGTAACTTTTGCATGTTCAAGCTAAACAAGAAGGGAAAGAATACATAAAGGAAGATGAAGTGTTGGAAAACCAGTGTCATTTTCCATTAAAGTAAGGATTTCAAATAAAAGACATATTTCTGACTTACAGTCACTTAAGACTGTTCTAATGCATGTTAACATTTGTGGGTAGGATAAGTCAATAGTAGACTCCACATTTGTTTTGAACACTTTAGAATTCGGAGGCATTAAAAATATAGCCTTCTTAGAATGCTATCATTGGCATATACTGACTCCATTTTTAAAATAGTTTTTAAGATGGTAATACACACTTGAGGCCAAAGCTCTCAATCGCCATAACTTAATCATTTGTGCGAAATTACAAAAAAGCACTAACTTTGCTTTAGTTATCTGAGCTTTTATATGTCACCATCTACTTATCTGTTTTTACTAAAACAACTACATGCAGAAAAAAAAAAAACCTCCACAAAAAACAAAAAACTGAGCTCAAATGTTTCCAGTACTTAGCCCCAGAATTTTAAGAAATAATTGTATGTATTGACAACAGGCTTACAGCAAGTCTCTTAAATAAATTTTGTAAATTTACATAAGTTTGTGTATCAGAAAGACATTACTGCCATGTTTTAAGCTTAAAATGATAAAATGTAGTGGTTTCTAAGGTTTCTAATTAGACATTAATAATGTATTATAAAATTAAGATAATATTTAAAATCTTATTCTTAAAGACTTCTGCTCCTCACACCTGAGTGTTATTGCCAAACCAAATCAATTTCCAAAATATTCAGTATACAATTATTGTTTTTTTAATTTAATTCATTTTTTTATGTTGTAGATGGACAAAATACCTTTGTTTTACTTATTTATTTTTATGTGGTGCTGAGGATTGAACCTAGTGCCTCACACATGTTAGGCAATCACTCTACCACTGAGCTACAACCCCAACCCCAATAATTGTTGTTTTAAAAGAAAGTTTAAATTTTATTTATAACCTATTATTTAAAAATGAGCATAGATATAAGACTCATAATGGAAAATTAAACATAAATTTTAATTTGTAACTAATTTCCTAAAATATCTGTGAAAATATATTGTTACTTTAAAAAGGAAAAATTTTATGAACATGTTCACTTTTAACTACCAACAGTATTTTCCTTTAAATGTGGATAAATACTATATTTTAATTTTTACTATAAAGAAAATGACCATGAAGTATACATGCTGTACACAACTACTCTCCTGAATTTAGTCAATACATTTTTTAAAGTACATCAATTGCTTCAATATGTACATAATTTTTATTATATACTAATGACCTAGAAAATACATGAAATATAGAGTTCAAAGTTATAACTAAAAGAAGATGAACTATTTTCCAAATTTACTACATAAATTCAATAGAGTATTTACAATAAAATAAATATTTGCTTTAGATAAATTTGATAAGTCTTTGCCTCTATGCTCCATTTCACGACAAGATCTAAACCACCTTCACATACATTTAGATATTTACCATGAAATCATGAAAAAACCCTTCAGTTTTAGAAACAAAGCAAAAACCTCAAGCAATCAAATAAGTAAGACTAATATATTTTATTTACAATAGCAATTGGGATCCACTGCATTTGGGATAAGAGTCCCCCTTAAAATTCTCATTTACATACTTTACACAATACCTTCTATCCAGTTAAGGTATGATTTACTCCTAATATCTATAATAGTATGAATTATATAAAAATTTTAAACTCAATATTTTCAAAGTATTTAGTAAACTCACCATTATACTTAAAGTATGGATAAGCTTTAGTAAAGATTATGACACTTAAAACAAAAGTTGTAGAAGGGGTAACAACACTATTCTAAAAACCATCTGGTTTGTTAAATATTAGCTAGCATGTACAGTTAAAGTCACCAAAGTTATGAAAAAGTGCTGAATAACTTGTAGTCAATCATTCACAACATATTTGAGAATCAAATAAACCTGGAATACTGAATATGCAGGTATCTTTATGCTAAACACCTTTAGCAATGTTTATAAGTTTCACATTAAAAACAGAAAAAAGATATTTCTCTACAGAATTAGTTGACATATAGAAAACTAAAAATAAGTTCCTTATGGTGTAAGAAAATCTAGAATCCAAGTTTGCTTTTACCTTGCCTGGAACTACTGTCAGTATGTCATGGATGTAAACAATTCATTTAGCTGGTCTAGGTATCACAATACCTATTCTCTCAAATATAATCATTCCATTTTTATTCCCATTTTTATTCAGGATTGGATTCATAAACATACAAAAACAAGAATCTTAAAGACAAGCAGAATATTTTTTAAACAATTCACCTGGCACTGGAGAAGTGTAATATTATCTCATTCTGCTTTCTGGAATTAAGAACACAGCCAAGTTGGGACTTTTAGATCAAATTGAGCCCTTTGATACATTTAGGATGAATGGGCAGCAGTATATACCAAACAATAACAAAATAAGGTTCTATTCCGTTAACCTTATTAACAATACTTAAAATTTCATTTCTCATTATACTTATTTGTTAAACTAAATTAATATTTTATACTTACTGAATAAGGAGGGGTAGGCAGTGAAATTTTAGAAATTAGCTTTAATATATGCCCATTTCTTTTATGAATCAAGTGGAAAATAGAAGTATTAATAATTACTGAGTTATTTTCATCCAAATGTTCACACAAAGGAAAAGGATACGGTAAAGGCACTCGAGATTCAACCTCATAAATATCTTCATCTTGTTCTTCCAACCAACAGCCATCGAGTTTGACAGTTGCCAAATAGGTCCTGTAAGAATCCATTCTAGAAGATGAAGGAGCCAAGCTTCTTCAATTATCAGTTTTCTACTACATTTAAAAAGTTCCTTTTAGTTTATCTAGATATTCCATTCTGTTTAGTGCTATCAAATACATAAAAAATTAATTCATAGTACTGAACAATAAAAAGGGTGAAAATGTCTGGCGGGGGGAACCCTACAAATCTAAAAAACAAAAACAAAACAGAAAGACTCCTAAATGTCTACCAGTCTTTATCTGAAGAATCCAAAACAAAACAACAAAAAACTGCACAAAAACCAAAAGCACGCAAACAAAACACCACTGTTTTACCTAGAATAAGTAAATCCTTGAAGAATAAAAGAATGAAAACATAAATGTGTAATATGCTGAGCAATAAAACTGCTTTTGGTATCAAATTTGTCTGTGGTAATAAGTAAGCCTTCCAAGCAGAACCTGGCAGGGAAGGTCAGGTTTTAAATCTCCATAGTAGCAGTCTTGAGAAACGTAGTTGCAACATTATTTCCCTTGGTCTTGCAGCTTTGCCCTATTCAAAAGGAAAAGCTCTTTCAAACCGAGCTGCTCAAATAGCCTTGCAGGCTGAGCCAGAGGATTCTAGTCAGTGTCCCCTGAGGAAAAGGTCAGAACAGAGGGTGTGGTTTAATGTCTTTACCTATATGTGCACTGACAGGTGGAATGTGAATTAATACGCCCACAAAAAAGCCTGCCTAACAGGATCCAAGTTCCACGTCAGATCTTTGAAAGAGTTATTTAGAGAAGTTTATAATGTGTCTAAGATAAGCTGGTATTTTTCCACCCTACTAAAAATTGTTTTAATTAAAAATGTGAATAAAATATGTTTGAGTTTACATTACTAATCAGCTATTCAAGCATATCAAATAATCATAATTATTTCTGGAAATTAAATTAGAATTTCTTTTTGATAATTCCTTAAGATATAATACTTTTGAGCAGCCACTGAGGCTAACTAAATACAGATAATTCAGTTATAACTTATTTTCACATTGACTTATTTATAGAGGGCATATTAAGGAAAAAATTCTTTTTAGAGCCACTTTGTATATAAGTCGATAATTACACCACTTAAGGTAGCCTATGAACCCTGACTGAAATGTAAAAGCGACAAATTGTCCATAATAGTTAGCTTCAGGTTGTTCCAGAAGCCTGAGCAATACTGAATAAACCAGCCATTCATAATTTTAAAAGATAAATAACTTACTTATTACTAATAAAAGACTCTCAATAATGAAAGTTGTTTTAAATAAAAGACTTTCATTTTGGTGCCTTTTTCCCCCATCTGGTAACTGAATATCCTAAACCCACAAAGCCTTTATCTAAATGGAAAAAAACCATACTAAAGCAAGTGACAGGCTTAAAAAGGCCTTTGATAGCTACTCTGACTACATAAAGTAGTTTCGAAGAGCTAGTACTTAAACCCTTCTCAGCAGACTAGTAACTGAGGCAGAGAAAATGAAATTGTTTTATATACAAGTCCCAAAGTTGCAAGGAGATGTAGTTGGGGAGGGGCAGCTGCTGCTTAAAGTTCTGAAAATTTTTGCTTATATCAGTTTCTTATAACCTGTAGTTAGTCTGTCAAGATGTCTTAACACCTATATGAGATGGAGGCCTGACCTTATGACTGTTGCAGCTAAATGTGATTTTTTTTAAAAAGAGAGAGTGAGAGAGAGCGAGAGAGAGAATTTTAATATTTATTTTTTAGTTATCGGCAGACACAACATCTTTGTTTGTATGTGGTGCTGAGGATAGAACTTGGGCCGCACGCATGCCAGGCGAGTGCACTACTGCTTGAGCCATATCCCCAGCCCAAGCAGCTAAATGTGATTTTAATGAAGCTCCAGCAGACGTAAAATCATCAATACCCTAGCTGTTCACACTTTATGAACTGGTGGATCCCACACCTAGCCTATGAGATACCTCTTAAAATACTCTTTCCCTGCTTCTTTTGCAAATTAGTTATTTTGATAATCATCCAATTTCTCTCATTTGAGGTAAAAACAAAACTGTGGGTAAGAAATAATTATTCATAAATAGCAGCATTTAAGTCAACATAAGAATTAACAACAAAGAAAGAAAAAAGAAAGAATAACTAAGGAGAAAAATAGACTCAAAGAGTAATAGATAAAGATGACCCAGAATGTGGCAAACAGTCTTTGTAATAATATATTAACTAGTGGCATACTACATTAATTGATATTCAGAAAGAATACAAAATAAAACAATAACAAAAAAAAAAACTGCATAAAAACCAAAAACAAACAAAACACCATTGCTTTAACTACAATAGGTAAATCCTTGAAGAATGAAAGAATTGAAAACATAAATGTGTAATAAGTTGAGCAATAAAATACCTTTAAATTAAATGATATACTAATATTTTCACCCCAGTTTTGGAAACACATAGAACTTATTTCCATTAACATAAAACAAAAATCTTTATAAGTAAGGTGTGTCCTCTTATGACTAGGAACATGGGTCATGGTAAGAAACTAACTACAAATTTAACTACTGTTAAAAATGAATGAAAAAAACTCAAAAAGTAGTAAAGAAGAGTCTGGATGATGGCATATGGTGATTCTGACAATAATTCAAGTTATATTCAATTTTGCTTTTTCCTCTAGTTTAAAAGCATATAAACCTTTCTGCAACTAAAAACTTAAAATACAATGACTTCAATTTCTAGAAACACATTTAACTGTCCAGACTAGCTCCTTATCCTTGGGTTACAGAAGATCATGGCTTTACCATATACAGGAGGCTATTAATTGACAGCATTGAGCTACATTTCCCCAATGAAAAAGGTTTACATTAATCATATAATGTCAAGCTATTTAACCTTTTTTCCCTGTAAATTATTTCCTTCAAATTGTAAAACACTTCTGCTGCTGTCTTTTCGTCTTCACTTTATTTACTTATTTCTCTAAATTATTTAATGGAGGGACTAACTCCTGCATACATTACCTGACCAATGCTAAGCACACTGGGGGCAATACTTGATGGCAAAATGTGTTTCAGTACTTATAATTATGATTAAAACAAAAAGCTTAGCCTGATCTTTAATTCTCAGATTCCCCTTTGAGAAATTATAGAAGCCTGTAGCTTTGATTCCATTATTCTAAAAAATAAGAACTAGTAAACTCACAATAGTGCCTTATAATGAAAATCATTCTGAGAGAATAAATTATTCATTAATTTCTTCCAAGGAATTATTTTTTATTTGCATTAAGTTTTATCTTTTATTGACAAATAATGATTGAATATTTTGAGGTACAAAGTGATGTTTTCTTACATGCACACACTGTGGAATAATCAAACACATCCATCACCTCAAATATTTATCATTTCTTTGTGGTTAAAATTCTCTTCTTTAGCAATTTTGAAATATATGTTAACTATTATCACTATGCTGTGTAATAGAACACCAAAAATTATTTCTCCTCTCTGAAACTCCCCCCCCCAAAGACTTCCTAAGAGAAATATTTTTTGGTAAATAATCTCCTTGGCTCTAAATAATAACCTCTGGATTCCATAAAACTTCAATTGTTGAAAGATTAACTCCCAGAAAACAGACATTTCTATTTCCACCTAACTGAAAAGTCAAGTGTTTTTGAACTGATTCTCAAAGATAATTTTTCTGCAGAATTAGAGAAAGACCACTAAATAAAGATTGTATTACAGAGATTATCTTTCTAAGGGCCTTAGAAGATTTTCTAAGCATGTTTCATCACATAACGTTGAAAACTAGTCCAACAAATTGGAAAACTACCAAACTCCACTGAAATCGTTCCTGTTAAGTTTGCCAACAATCTCTGGATTTCAAAATTCATTTCTCAGTTATAGTTATGATTAAAACTAAAGAATAACTAAACAAAAATCTTAGTCTGCTCTTTAATCCTCAGATTCCAAGAAGGCAGAAGTAGTAGTGGTTAAGACCACGGATTCTGAAACTAAAGTACCTGGGTTCCCACTCTAACTCTCCATAACTTATAAACTTGGGCAAATGACTTCTCTAACTGGTTTCTATGTTTCTGCTCTCCTTGTACTTTCACCACCCTCTACCTAATCTATTCTATTTTTAACAATAGTCAAAGTGTTTATTTTGGAAAATACAAGTTAGATTCTCTAACTATCTAAAGATGGAAACAATCTATATGTCTTTTAAACAGTAAATGGATAAACAAACTGCTGGAATTTCCCTCACTTATTAAAAAGGAACAAACTATTATTAGACATAACAATACAGATGATTCTTAAATGCACTTTATTAAGGTAATAAAGCCTGACCCCAAAATTACATGATGCACGTTTTCATTTATGACAATTTGGAAAAAGCAAAACTGTAGGAAAGGAAAGCAAGCCAGTGTTTACCACAGGCAGGAGGTGAGAGAGTGGGTGACTCTAAAAGAGCAGTGCCTGGGAATGTTGGGGTGATGAAACTATTTTATATCATGACTGTAAGTGATGTAGATGACTCTACACACCTGTCATAACTGAAAGAACTGTCCACAGAATGATCTTTTTCATATATTAATAAGAATGAGGAACTCAATGGAATGAAAAAAATCATAAATAAATTATGACTGTTATATATATATGAATAAAAATTACAAATGAGTTATGACTGTTATAAATATTCATGTATTATATTCATATATATTTGAATATATATGTGAATGTGTTTGTGTGTATGTATGTTTGTGTATTCATATATGAAAAAAAGCACACCAACAGGGTGAGAGAGAAAAGAGTTAACCTAAGGTATTGAAAAACAATATTTTGACTGTATATTATAAGGCTAAAAACAAAAAGTACTACACACAAATAATGTAGTCTAGTTAGAGAATTTGTTTTTCACAGGGGTGTAGGATAGCAATTCTGAAATTACATATGTGTATATTATGGTTGAGCAAACAAATAAAAATGCAATTGAACATGAGACTCTCTTTTTCACTGTTGGAGAACAAAGTTACTAAGAAAAAAGGGCAGGGCAAAACAAATGCTGTGGTACCAGAACTGGAGGGCTCAGAATGAATTTATGGATTTTTAAATTATACATGTATACAGAGAGATTCAGGTATAGATAGGAGGATTAGCATACAAAGATATATTTTTAAACTATCCACTAACAGGGCTTAGAAGTAATGACATCCTAGTAACAATGAGAACATCTAGTACCTAGATCTTGGTTTCTAGATAGTATTTTCCGATAAAAGAAATATGAATTCCATGAAGAAGTGATTGATTCTAAAGTTAGGGTAGGAAAAATACAAGATGGGTTTGAAGCTTCTTGTAGTACCAATACTCAAAAAAGCAAGTACACTTCAAAAGGATGTACCTCAAAAAGTTCTTAATGCCAAAGCTGAAACAAAACAAAGTATTAGGTTACAACTAAAGTGATAAATTAGTCATGAGTCTATACTGATATTGATTAGAAGTGAAAATATAGCTCATATAGCTAAATAAATAAATAAAACAATGAGGAAAGTATAAAATTACCATTAGAACACCATAGTAATAATTACTGCATGCAAGATCCAACAATGGATGTAAGAATATTAGATGAAAGAAAGTTAAGGAGAAAAGGTTATTTGCATATTATCAAAGTACCTCCTCCAAGATAGTTATTCATTACAAAGGGGAAAACAGTAACATTACAGTTGAGAAACCCAGCAGATATCACAAGCAATGAAGATTAACATTACCTGTAATAATGACATATTGACTCACATAACCAGGCATGAAGCACAAGATGGGCATAGCATTTTTGTGGTAGTATCAAAAATATACAGGCTTCATATAATCACAACAAACATCAGACAAATCCAAACTGAGGAACATTCTAAAAAATAACCGACAAAAGACTAAAGTATTGTCAGAGACTGGTGAAACCAAAGATGACATGACAACTAAGTACAATGTGGGATCTGGGAATGAATCTTGGAACAGAAAAACGTCATTATAGGAAAAACCAATGAAATCTAAATAGTTTATACTTTAGTTAACAGTACTGCAGCAATTTTAATTTCTTAGTTTTATAATTATATTATAGTTATGCACTATGTTAATGTTAGGGAAAGCTGAATGAGTGGTTGGTACATCGAAACTCTCAGTTTTAGAATTTTCTGTAAGCTTAAAGTTATTTTAGAATGAAAAGTTAAAAACTGTCCCCTATGACTTTAACATGAAGAGTTAAAGAGAGAAGAGGTCAGAGTATAATCTGGTTTCCAGATACCCTCTGACCTTCTCTCCCATGCCTCTCTCCACTCTCCTTGCTCCAGCTGCCCTGTCCTCTGTCAAGCACAGCCCCTGGCCTTTGAAATTGCTATTCCCCTGCCTAAACATTCTTTCCCATTTACCTGTATATTAGCCTCCCACTCTTCTTTAAGGAATATGAATTCATATCACTTTATCAGAGAGGCCTTTACTAATTTTCCTCGATAAAATACTCTCTTCCTCCAGTATGCTGTACTTCCCTTTATTCTTTTTCACAGCAGTTACTACCAAGTATGCATCTATTTATTATTGGCCTCCACCATTAAATTATGAGCTCCTGCGAGCAGGGATTTTGTCCATTTCCCTTATCATTGTATCTCTAATATCTAGAACAATAATTGTTATATAGTAGGCACTCAAAACTTCGCTGAATGAATGAATGAATGACTTATCTCAAACATCAAACCCCACAGTAAGCTTTATGGCCTGCACCTTACCCCAAACTGTCAGATGCTATTCAGAGTATCCTGTGCAGAGTTATTTGCCTGTATTTAAATGAAAGCAAAAAGACATCACAGCAGTGCCATTTTGTTATAAAAATGAAGAAAATAAATCAAGGTTAAAGGAAGAAGAAGCAAATGATAATATATTAAAGAGGAAAATGGGATACTAGTTATTTCACAAAGATGTTAGACTTTATTTTGTGTCAATTTAACAATTAAATTATTCATTTGGTTCATAATATTTTAGTTATTAACAATATTCTGAAGAAGTCATTGGATTTAAACATTTATCCATGGTTAAGATTAATAATTGATCTGCAGTTAGTTTTAAAAACTGTCACAAAGCTCCTATTCCCTTACTTTAGCACTTAACAAACTGAGACTCATTTGGAAAATACCATTACAAGGCTCTTACTGCACCTCACTACCTAGTCACATAAACAGAGAGTTGTCATGTGTTATGGACTTGACCTAGGGAACTGAGTGTTTCAGGAAGATCCCACACACTTAACTGTTGACTGATGGCAGTTTTAATGACTATGGCAAAGTTTTCTCTAGTTGTCTGTAAGAGCAAATAATCTGTAGAAACCACTGCTCACTTGTCATTTATTTGTCATTTTCCATGGTGATTATCAAAAGATAAATACTATAGTACATTAACCATAATGTGCATAATTTATAGTGGCATTGAAGAGTAGCAACACTATCAACAGTGGTCAAGTTCCAGGTCAAAAGTATGTTATAAGGATCAAGAAAGAAAAAGTAGGGCTGCAATTGTAGCTCAGTGGTAGAACACTTGCCTAGCATGTGTGAGGCACTGGGTTCCATCCTCAGCACCACATTAAAAAAAATAAATAAGTAAAATAAGTTTATTAAAAAAAGAAAGAAAGAAAAAGTATTACCAGTTGTTTTCCTGGTAGAAAAAGTATAAATCATAGAATATAAACACTAATATGACTGAAATAAGCATAAACAAAACAAAAAGAATTTAATATAGAATTATCTATACTATACAACTTTCATAGAATAAAAGGGATAATATTAAGATGCCTATGCATTCAAGCTTTAAGTACTGACTCAACTGACTCAGTGGAACCGCATACTCTAGAAGTTGTTTATGGATAAGCATTCTAAAAGAGAGAGAATGCAGGACTTAGGCTAATTATAAAAGACTAAAAATATAGTAAATCTTGGTAAAAATGTGTATTTTTTAATGTTAACTATGGAATTTCACATTTCAACACAACATTTACAATGTCAATGTTTGAGTTTAAATAGTCTGCTCAACTTTGGGCTAAAGGAAAGGTGACTATAAAATTCTCTGATCCAAGAGTGTAAAATTAATGTCTTAATAATATAAAGGAAGCTGAATTTTATGGGTACCATTTCATTTCCTTACAAGCACTTAGGATGTTGATAATGAAAAATAAAATAACTCTTCAGAACTTTGAATATAGGACCACCACTGATTTTTTTTTTAAATTTAAATCATTTTTCCTACTCTTGGCAAATAACAAGTATTTGAGCTTTCAAGAATATTATATGTCTTTGGTTCTCTGTGATGCTCAAGTAAATTTTTGAGTTACTGAAATAGAAGCTTTAATCATTCTGTACATGCTACAAAAGAAAGCTCTAGAGAAACAAGAATTGCCCAAGGTTAGACATTTCATCTGCTATTTAACTACAGGCCTCAGAATTAATCTATGAAAACATTTTTGGGAACTACATAAGGCATATGTTTGCTTTAGTTTGGCCAATCAAGGTGCAAACCAGAAGATATATTTATCTAACTATTTATTCCCCATCCTTTCCCCCAGTGTTGGGGATAGAACTTAGGGCCTTGCATATACTGGGCAAGTACTCTATCACTGAGCCATATAACAGGAAATACATTATGATGAATTTCCCTGACCAGTTAGTGAATTCCCCTTACAATATGTGGTATCTCAAGAGTCATTTCAAGGTATAATTCATATTCTATCACAGAAAAAAGGTTTAGTTTGTTTCCAAACAGAAAAAAATACCTGGAGAAAATTCTGGGTAAGTGTCATATCTGAAGACCATTCAAAGAACAAATATTTCAACAGAAATGTATGTTATTTTGATAATTCCTTTTTCATTGAATCCCAGCAGCATATTAAAAGTATCAGGGGGTGGGACAGTAGATTGATATGAGAAGTTAACCAACTAATAGGGAATAAATGAATCATTTTAAATGTCAATAATTGAAGAAATAGCTTAAGTCAATAATTTAACCCTAATAGAAATGAATCAGGTATTAAAATGCAAAATATATATTTGTCATAGTTACTATATCTAATAGTTACTGCTATTGCAGAAACATGCCATATTAAATAATTTATTAGAGAAAAAATACCAAAGAAAAGCCAGTCATCAGAACAAGAGCTCAAAGACATTCTTTCAACTTCTCAAACTTAATATTTAAAGAACAATATTTTTTTTTGAGAATTTTAATATTTATTTTTTAGTTTTCGTCAGACACAACATCTTTGTTTGTATGTGGTGCTGAGGATCGAACCCGGGCCGCCCGCATGCCAGGCGAGCGCACTACCGCTTGAGCCACATCCCCAGCCCGTAAAGAACAATATTTTAAAGGAAAAACTGCTCAAACTAATTTCCTACCAAGAGATAACTTGTATGGTGAATTAATCTACTCATATTTATAAAAAGAATGTAAAAATCAAGTGAAAAAATTGCAAGTTTGATATGTAATACAATAATGGTATATTATGACATACTACAACATATAGTTTCAGACATTTCCACTACAACATATAGTTTTAGAGATTCCTTATAGTATTAAATAACATTTTAATGGAACATTTCACACAATAGTGAAGTTAAAATCTCTTTTGATATTAAAAAAAGTAATGTGTAACAATCTAGAAAATCTGGATATTAAAACATCAATGAGTTTTTGAACTGGAAGAGCTCATCATTACATTACCTTCACCACCAAAAACAAGACTACTAAAACTAATATTGGTTATCACAAACACAGCCAATTATTAAAGAGAAGCCTAAATAAATTTCTGTGGGACAGTAGAGAGAAATATTTACTCATTTATGCCTTATGCAATATTCAGTAGGTAGTAATAATTAAGGAGTTTACCTGACTACTAGTTTCACTTAGAGCTTCCAGTATTTTTTCAACTGCTGCTTGTAGTTGACAACTAATATTCAGCATTAATTCTTCATTTTCAGGATCTATTTCAGTTCCAGCAAAACCAATCCTTATAAGGTGCTGCGATAATTCTGTTCCTTCCTCAGTTACTTTTGAACACATGCTATTATCAGTTCTTGGCATATCACTTCCAGAATAAGAGGGTATGGATCTGTGTATAACTAGAATAACAAAATGTTAAAGGCATACATTAATAACAATAATTTCACTTTAAATTTTTAAAATCAAGTCAAATTGAAATCATTTTTCAAAGTACATGTGTTTTAATAACAGCATTGGAAAATTGCAGAATTTAAGATTTGGGTTATTTAGTAATTTTTCTTTAATAAAAGTTTTGGGGTTTTTTTGGGGGGGTACTGGGGATAAAACCCAGGGCCTTGCACATAATAAGCATGTGCTGTATTGTTGAGCTATACTCCCAACCTGATAAAAACTTTTTAAGATAACTTTTAATAGATATTTATCAAATGTCAAGCATGTAGAGTTTGCTAAGAAATTAGGACACAAAGGAGACAAAATCTGGTTCCTATTGTGAAGGACTTTACAGTATAATGAAACAACACACATAGATACATAAGGAAAAAAAAACTCTATTGTGCAGTGGGATGTAACAGGTTATCAAAGAATAGAATAAGTGCTCCTAATTTGTTTGGAGTAACCTGACTTTTAAGCATTACATATTTGAACATTACCTGCTCTGGCTACAGATTAAAAGAAACAGATAATTTTGTAGCTTGCTATTTTTGTAAAAA